>NW_023331722.1:0-34945 GCF_011100685.1 Canis lupus familiaris | reverse complement strand
ATCCACGTGAAGCCCAGGGGGTGGTACCAGAGTCACTAGGTCCAGATGAGCCCCAGGTGAGGACCAGAGGTACCAGGTACATGTGAGGCCCGGTGGGGTTCAGAGGCAACAGGTCCATGGAGGCCGGCTTTGGGGACCATGGTCAACAGGTCTACTGAGGCCCAGGTGTGGAACACAGTAAGCAGGTCAGGTGAGTCCCCGGTGGTGACAAGAGGAACCACGTCCAGGTGAGGCCATGTTGGGACCAGGATCACCAGGTCCAGAGGAGGCCATTGAAAGAACCAGAGTCAACAGTTCGAGGTCAGGCGCAGGTGGCAACCAGGGTCAGCAGGTCCAAGTCAGGCCAAAGTGGGGTTCACAGTACTAGGGACGGTGAGACCAGAGGGGGACCAGAGTCACCTGGTCCAGGTGAGGCCCAGTTGAGGACCAGTTTCAACAATATGGTTCGGCTTAGAAGTTGTACCAGAATCACCTGATCGACGGTGACATCCAGATGAGGACCAGAGTCACCATGTCAGGTGAGGAACCAGAGTGGTTCCAGAGTCAACGGGTCCAGGTGAGGCTCGATGTGGAACAGAATCACCAGGTACCAATGATGCCCAGGTGAGGACCAGATTCACCAGATCTGGGTGACTCGCCGATAGGATCAGAGTCACCAGTTCCAGGTGACGCAAAGAAGGCGTCCACAGCAATCAATTCCAGGTGGTGAAGAAAGTCACCAGGACTTGGTGAGGCCAGATTTGGACCAGATTCACCAGGTTCAGTTTATTCCCAGGTGGTGACCAGATTCCTCGGGTCTGGAAGAGGATCAGCTAAGGACAGATTCAACAGGTCCAAATGAGGCCCACGTGGGGACTGAGTCACCAGCTATGTGTGAGGCCCAGGTGGCAACCCACTCCCCAGGTCCAGGTGAGGCCAACCTGCAGGCCAGAGTCACCAGATGCAGGTCAGGCCTGGTGGGGACCGAGTCACCAGGTAAATATGAGTCTACAAGAACACAACAGTCACCAGGTCCTGGTGTGGTTCATGTGTGAACAGAGTCACCAGATCCAGGTGAGACCCAGGTGGGGACCATCAGTCACCAGGTCCAGATTGAGGCCTAGGTGGGGGGACCAGAGTCATGAGGAACATTTGAGCCAAAGTGTGGAGCAAAGTTATCATGTCCAGGTGAGTCCCCGGTGGTGACAAGTGTCACCACGTCCATGGTTTGGCCCAGGTGGGGACCAGAATCTCCAGGTACAGTGGAGGCCCTTGAAAGAACCAAGTCAACAGTTCGAGGTCAGGCGCAGGTGGCAACCAGGGTCAGCAGGTCCAAGTCAGGCTAAAGTGAGGTTCACAGTCACTAGGGCACGTGAGTCCCAGAGGGGCACCAGAGTGACCTGGTCCAGGTGAGGTCCAGTTGTGGAACACAGTCACCGGGTCCCAATTTTGCCAGTTGAGGACCATGGGTCAACAGGCCAGGTGAGGCCCAGATGGGGACCGGCGTCACCAAATCCAGGTGAAGCCCAGGTGGGGACCACAGTCACCAGATCCTGGGTAGTCTAAGGTGAGACCACAATCACCAGTTCCAGGTGAGGAGCAGGTGAAACCACACTCACCAGTACACGGTTGAGGCCTGGTGGGGATCAGAGTCACGAGGTACATGAGAAGCTAGAAAACTGCAGCCACCAGGTCCACATGATGTCCATGTGGGAACGAAGAATCACCACTTACAGGTGAGGAACATGTGGGGTCTCCGACTCACCGTGTCCAGGAAGACCCAGGTGGAACCAGTGTCACCAGTCCAGTGTGGCCCAGGTGAAGACCAGAGTTAATAGGTCCGGCTGGGTCACTGATAGTGAACAGGGGTACCATATCCTGATGTGCTACCAGGGGTACCAGATACACCAGGTCCTGGTGAGGCCCAGGTGGGACCAGAGACATGAGTCCAGGTGAGGTAACATGGGGACCACAGTCACCAGGTCTGGTGAGGCCATGCTTAGGATCCAGAGTCACCAGTTACAGGTGAGGCCCAGGAGGAGCCAGAATCACTTGTACAGAAGAGGCCAAAGTCAGGACCTGAGTTACCAGGATCAGTTCAGTCCCAGTAGGGAATAGAGTAAACCATGTCCTAATGATGCCCTGGTAAAAACCAGAGTCACCATGTCCAGATTATGCGCAGTGGGAGTATTTTCACTATGTCCATGAGCCCCACATGAGGACTAGAGCCACCAGGTCAAGTTGAGGCCTAGAGGGGTACCAGATTCACCTGGTCTAGGTGACATCCAGATGGGGACCAGAGTCACCATGTCAGGGTGAGGCCCAGAGGGGATCCAGAGTCATCAAGTTCAGGTGAGGCTCAGGTTGGAAAGTATATCCAGGTCATAATGGTCACAGGTGACGACCAGAGTCACAGATCTGGGTGAGGCCCAGTTAGATCAGAGTCACCAGTTCCAGGTGAGGGCCAAGAAGGAGTCCAGAGCAATCAGGTCCAGGTGAGGAACAAGTCACCAAGAAGGGTGAGGCCCAGATAGGGACCAGATTCACCAGGTCCAAGTGATTCCCAGGGGTGACCAGTGTTACCAGTGCTGGGTGAGGACCAGGTAAGACCAGATTCACCAGGTCCAAGTGAGTTCATCTGGGGACATGTGTCACCAGATATGGGTGAGAGGCCCAGGTGCAACCCACTCACAGGTCCAGGTGAGGCCAAAATGCTGGCCATGGAGAGGAAACCATGTCCGATGATGCCCAGGTAGGGACCAGAGTTACCAGGTCCAGGTGAGGCCAACCTGTAGGCCATGCAGTTGAACCATGTCCGAATGATGCCCAGGTAGGGACCAGAGTCACAGGTCCAAATGAGGCCCAGATGGAGCATATTCACTAGGTCCATGTGAGGCCCAGTTGAGGACAGAGTCCCAGACTGGTTGAGGACTAGAGGGGTACCAGAATCACCTGGTCCAGGTGACATCCAGATGGGAACAGAGTCACCAGGTCAGGGTGAGGCCCAGAGTGTTCCAGAGTCATCATGTTCAGGTGAGGCTCAGGTGTGGAACACAGTCACCAGGTCCCAATGATGCCCAGGGAGGAACAGAGTCACCAGGTCTGGGTGACGCGCAGATAGGATCAGAGTCACCAGACTTGTTGAGGCCTAGAGGGTACCAATTCAACAGGTCCAGGTGAGGCACAGGTGGTGACAAGGGTCCCGTTCTGGGATAGGACCATGTAAGACCAGATTCCCAGTCCAAGAGGCACCACGTGGGGACCTGAGTCACCAGGTATGGTGATGAAGCGCCAGGTGGCAATAACACCACCAGGTCCAGGTGAGGCCAACCTGCAGGCCATGCAGTGAGAACATATCCCGATGATATGCCCAGGTAGGGAGAGATTACCAGGTCCAGGTGAGGCCAACTGCATGCCATGCAGTGGAAAATATCCAGATGATCCCAGGTAGACACCAGACTTACCAGGTCCAGGTGAGGCCAACCTGGAGGCCATGCAGTGGAACTATATCCCGATGATGCCCTGGTATGGACCAGAGTCACCAGGTCCAATGAGGCCCAGATGAGCATATTCACTAGGTACAGGGGAGTCCCCTTTGAAGACAGAGTCACCAGATCTGTTTGAGGCCTAGGGGGGGTACCAGAATCACCTTGTCCATGTGACATCCAGATGGGGACCAGAGTCACTAGGTCAGGGTGAGGCCCAGAGCGTTCCAGAGTCAACATTTCCAGGTGAGGCTCAGGTGTGGTACAGAGTCACCAGGTACGAATTTTGCCCAGGTGAGGACAAGAGTCACCGGTCCGGTGACGCACAGATAGGATCAGACTCACCAGTCCAGGTGAGGCCAAGAAAGGGCACAGCAATCAGGTCCAGGTGGGGAACAAAGTCACTAGGACTGGGTGAGGCCCAGATGGGGACAGATTCACCAGGTCCAGGTGAGGCCCAGGTGGGTGACAAGAGTCCCCGGGTCTAGGAGGAGGACCGGGGTAAGGACAAGATTCACCAGGTCCAAGAGGCCCACGTAGGGACTGAGTCACCAGGTATGGTGAGACCCAGGTGGCAACCCCACTAACCAGGTCCCTGTGAGACCAACCTGCAGGCCAGAGTCACCAGATCACGTGAGTCTCTAGTGGGGACCGGATTCACCAGGTAAAAGTGAGTCTACAAGAACGCCAGAGTCACCAGGTCCAGGCGTGGTTCATGTAGGAAGGAGACCACCAGGTCCAGGTGAGACCCAGGTGGGGACCACAGTCACCAGGTCCAGGTGTGACCCAGGTGGGACCACAGTCACCAGGTTCAGTTGAGGCCTAGGTGGGGGGATCAGAGTCATCAGGACCAGTTGAGGCCAAAGTGTGGAGCAAAGTTATCATGTCCAGGTGAGGCAGTGGCCAGGGAACAGAGTAACCATGTCCTGATGCCAGGTGGGAAAAGAGTCACAAGGTCAGATGAGACCTAAGTGAGGAGTAGATCACCAGGTCCAGTTGTGCCCAGTTGAGGACCAGTGTCACAGCTACGGGTGAGTCCCAGAGGGGGAACAGAGTCACCGATTCTGGTGATATCCAGATGGGGACCAGAGTCACCATGTCAGGCTGAGGCCCAGAGGGGATCCAGCGTCATCATGTCCAGGTGAGTCTCAGGTGTGGAACAGAGTATCCAGGTCATAATGGTCCACAGGTGAGGACAGAGTCACCAGATCTGGGTGAGCCCAGTTAGGATCAGAGTCACCCGTTCCAGGTGAGGCCCAAAAGGGTTCACAGCAATCAGGTCCAGGTGGGGAACAAAGTCACCAGGACTGGGTGAGGCCCAATGGGGACCAGATTCACCAGGTGCAGATGAATCCATGTGTTGTGACCAGACTTACTAGTTCCGAGTGAGGACCAGGTAAGGACCAGATTCACCAGGTCAAGGGAGGACCACGTGGGGCCCTGTGTCAAAAGGCATGGGGGAGGCCCAGGTGGCAACCACACTCACCGGTCCAGGTGAGGCCAACTGCAGGCCATGCAGAGGAACCATGTCCCGGTGATGCTCAGGTAGGGACCAGATTTACCAGGTCCAGTTGAGGTAAATCTACAGGTCATGCAGTGGAACCATGTCCCGATGATGCCCAGGTAGGGACCAGAGTCACCAGGTCCAAATAAGGCCAGATTGAGCATATTCACTAGGTCCAGGTGAGGCCCAGTTGAGGACCAGTTTCACCATATCTACTTGAGTCTTAGAAGGGTACCAGAATCACCTAGTCCAGGAAATCCAGATGGGGACCAGAGTCACCAGGTCAGGGGAGGCCCAGAGTGGTTCCAGAGTATCGGGTCAGGTGAGGCTCAGGTGTGGAAGAGAGTCACCAGGTACCAATGATGCCCAAGTGAGGACCAGAGTCACCAGATCTGGGTGAGGTGCAGATAGGATCAGAGTCACCAGTTGCAGGTGAGGCCAAGAAAGAGTTCACAGCAATCAGGTCCAGGTGGGGAACAAAGTCACCAGACCTGGGTGAGACCCAGATGGGGACCAGATTCACCAGGTCCAGGTGAGGCCAGGTGGGGATAGAGTCCCCGGGTCTCGGAAAGGACCAGGAAGGACCAGATTCACCAGGTCCAGAGGCTCACGTGGGGACTGAGTCACCAGCTATGTGTGAGGCCTAGGTGGCAACCCCACTCACCAGGTCTAGGTGAGGCCAACCGGCGGGCCAGAGTCACCAGATCCAGGTGAGGCCCTAGTGGGGACCGCATTAACAGGTAAATGTGAGTCTACAAGAACACCACAGTCCCAGGTCCAGGTGGGGTTCATGTGGCAAGGAGAGTCAACAGGTCCAGGTGAAACGCAGGTGGGGACCACAGTCACCAGGTCCAGATTGAGGCCTAGGTGGGGGTACGAGGGTCATCAGGACCAGTTGAGGACAAAGTGTGGAGCAAAGTTATCATGTCCATGTAGGTTCAGGTGGGGACCAGAGTAACTTTGTCCCATTGATGCCAGGTGGGAAATGAGTCACAAGGTCCATACGAGGCCTAAGTGAGGAGTAGATTCACAGGTCCTGTTGAGGCACAGTGAGGACCAGTGTCCCCAGTCTGGTTGAGTCCCAGAGGGGGACCAGAAACACCGGTTCTGGTGATATCCAGGTGGGTGACCAGAGTCACCACGTCAGGGTGGGCCCAGAGGGGGACGAGAATCACTAGGTCCAGGTGAGGCCCCGATATGGAACTGAGAAAACCAGGTCCCATGATGCCCATATGAGAAACCTGAGTCACCAGATCCTGGTGAGGTCCTGTTGGAAAGAACCTCGTCCAGGGAGAGGCCCAGGTGGGACCACCAGTCACCAGATCCAGGTGAAGTCCAGATGGGGACCAGAGTCACCAGATCCAGGTGAAGCCCAAGTGGGGACCAGACTCACTAGTTCCAGATGAGGCCCAGGTGAGGACCAGAGTTACCAGGTACAAGTGAGGCCCCGGTGGGGATCAGAGGCAACAGGTCCATGTGAGGCCAGCTTGGGGACTATGGTCAACAGGACTACTTGAGGCCCAGGTGTGGAACACCGTAAACAGGTCCAGGTGAGTCCCTGGTTGTGACAAGTGTCACCACGTCCAGGTGAGGCCCAGTTGGGGACCAGGTTCACCAGGTCCAGGGGAGGCCCTTGAAAGAACCAGAGTGAACAGTTCGAGGTCAGGCGCAGGTTTCAACCAGGGTCAGCAGTTCCAAGTCAGGCCAAAGGGGGTTCACAGTCACTAGGGCACGGTGAGACCCATAGGGGGACCAGAGTCACATGGTCCAGGTGAGGTCCAGTTGTGGAACACTGTCACCGGGTCCCAATTTTACACAGTTGAGGACCATGGTCAACAGGGCCAGGTGAGACCCAGATGGGGATCGGAGTCCCCAAATACAGGTGAAGCCAAGGTGGGGACCAGTGTCACCAGATCCAGGGTAGTCTCAGATGCAGACCAGAATCACCAGGTCCAGGTGAGGTGCAGGTGGCAACCACACTCACCAGGTCCCGGTGAGGCCCTGGTGGGGACCAGAGTCACGAGGTACATGAGAAGCTAGAAACACTGCAGCCACCAGGTGAACATGATGTCCATGCTGGAATGAGAATCACCAGTTACAGGTGAGGACCAGGTGGGGATCCGACTCACCATGTCCAGGTGAGACCAGGTTGGAACCAGTGTCACCATGTCCAGGTGTGGCCCAGGTGAAGACCGGAGTTAATAGGTCTGGCTGGGTCACTATTATGAACAGTGTAACCATATCCTGATGCTACCCAGGTGGGTACCAGAGATACCATGTCCTGGTGTGGCCCAGGTGGGACCAGAGACACGAGGTCCAGGTGAGGTCCCGATGGGAACCACAGTCACCAGGTCAGGTGAGGCCAACTTAGGATCAGAGTCACCAGTTACAGTTGAGGCCCAGGTGGAGCCAGAGTCACCTGGTACAGAAGAGGCCAAAGTCAGGACCAGAGTTACCAGGATCAGGTATCCCAGTGTGGAATAGAGTAACCATGTCCCGATGATACCCAGGTAGAACCAGAGTACCAGGTCCAGATGAGGTGCAGGTTGGGAGCATATTCACTAGGTCCCGGTTAGGCCAATTGAGGACCAGAGTCACCAGGTCTAGTTGAGGCCTAGAGGGGTACCAGATTCACCTGGTCTAGGTGACATCCAGATGGGGACCAGAGTCACCATGTCAGTCTGAGGCCCAGAGGGATCCAGAGTCATCAAGTCCAGGTGAGGCTCACGTGTGGACAGAGTATCCAGGTCATAATGGTCCACAGGTGAGGACCAGAGTCACCAGATCTGGGTGAGGCCCAGTTAGGATCAGAGTCACTAGTTCCAGGTGGGCCAAGAAGGAGTACACAGCAATCAGGTCCAGGTGGAAAAAAGTCACCTGGACTGGATGAGGCCCAATGGGGACCAGAATCAATGTCCAGGTGATTCCCAGGTGATGACCAGAGTTACTACAGGTTCCGGGTGAGGACAAGGGAAGGACCAGATTAACCAGGTCCACGTGAGGCCCACGTGGGACCTGTGTCACCAGGCATGGGTGAGTCTCAGGTGACAACCCCACTCACTAGGTCCAAGTGAGGCCAACTTGCAGGCCATGCCGAGGAACCATGTCCTGATGATGCCCAGGTGGGGTCTAGAGTTATCAGGTCCAGGTGAGGCACACCTGCAGGCCATGAAGTGGAACCATGTCCCGGTAATGCCGAGGTAGGGATCAGAATCACCACATGTCCAAATGAGGCCCAGATGGAGCATATTCACTGGTCAGGTGAGGCCCAGTTGAGGACCAGAGTCACCAGATCTGGTTGAGCCCTATAGGGTACCAGAATCACCTGGTCCAGGTGACATCGAGATGGGGACCAGAGTCACCAGGTCAGGTGAGGCCCAGAGAGGTTCCAGAGTCATCATGTCCAGTGAGGCTCAGGTGTGGAACAGAGTCACCAGGTCAATGATGCCCAGTTGAGGACCAGAGTCACCAGGTCTGGGTGATCGCAGATAGGATCAGAGTCACCAGTTCCAGGTGAGGCCAAGAAGGAGTCCACAGCAATCAGGTCCAGGTGGGGAACAAAATCACCAGGACTGGGTGAGGCCCAGATGGGGACTAGATTCACCAGGTCCAGGTGAGGCCCAGGTGGTGACCAGAGTCCCCGGGTCTAGGAGAGGACCAGGTAAGGACCAGATTCACCAGGTAGAGAGGCCCACGTGGGGACCTGAGTCACCATATGGGTGAGGCCCAGGTGGCAACCCCACTCACCAGGTCCAGGTGAGGCAAACTGCAGGCCAGAGTCCCAGATCCACGTGAGGCCCTAGCGGGGACCAGAGTCACCAGGTAAATGTGAGTCTACAGAACACCACAGTCACCAGGGCCAGGTGTGGTTCATGTGGGAACGAGAGTCACCAGGTCCAGGTGAGACCCAGGTGGGGACCAGTCATCAGGTCCAGATTGAGGCCTAGGTGGGGGGACCAGAGTCATCAGGACCAGTTGAGGCCAAAGTGTGGAGCAAAGTTATCATGTCCAGGTGAGGCCCAGGTGGGGAGAGTAACCATGTCCCATTGATGCCAGGTGGGAAAAGAGTCACAAGGTCCAGACGAGGCCTAAGTGAGGAGTAGATTCACCAGGTCCTGTTGAGGCCCATTGAACCAGAGCCCCAGCTCCGGGTGAGTCGCAGAGGGGGAACGAGGCATCCGGTTCTGGTGATATCCAGGTGGGGACCAGAGTCACCACGTCAGGGTGAGGCCCATAGGGGGAGTGGAATCACTAGGTCCCAGGTGAGGCCCCGATTTGGAACTGAGAAAACCAGGTCCCCCATGATGCCCATATGAGGACCTGAGTCACCAGGTCCAGGTGAGGTCCTTGTGGGAACCAGTCACCTCGACCAGGTGAGGCACAGGTGGGACAACAGTCACCCAGGTCCAGGTGAGGCCGATGTATATAAGAGAGTATCCAGGTCCAATATGTCCAGTAAGGACCTGAGTCACAGGACCAGGAGAAGGCCCAAATATGGATCAGAGTCATTGTGTTTCCATGTGAGGCCAGATGAGACCACAGGAACCAGGTCCAAGGAGAGCCCCATATGGGAACCAGAGCCAAGAGATCCAGGTGAGGTCCAGGTGGGACACAGTCACAAGGTCCAGGTGAGGCACAGTGGCAACTGGATTCACCAAGTCCAGGTGAGGCCCAGGTGGTTACAGTCACCAGATC
The DNA here is from genome assembly GCF_011100685.1 of Canis lupus familiaris. Classification (NCBI taxonomy): domain Eukaryota; kingdom Metazoa; phylum Chordata; class Mammalia; order Carnivora; family Canidae; genus Canis; species Canis lupus. The sequence goes on along the minus strand of NW_023331722.1, from coordinate 25,282 downwards.
CAGGTGAGACCAGCCTAAAGACAGATTCACCAGGCCCAATGGAAGTCCCAAGGAGTGACCAAGTCACCAGGTAAGGTTGAGCCCAGAGGGGGAACCGAGTAACCAGTTTAGTTTGAGGCCCAGAATGGGATCAGAGGTCCTGGCAGTGTGAGGCCCAGGTGGGAATAGAGTATCCAGTCCCAATGATGCCTGGGTGAGGACCAGAGTTCACTATGGCCATGCAGGCCCAGATGGGAACAGAAATCACAGGGTCCCTGGTGAGGCATAGAATAAGACCACAGTCACCAGTAACTAGGTGAGCCCCATGGTGGGATCCAGAGCCACTCTATCCAGCTGAGTCCCAGGTCCATGTGAAGGCCCAGGTGAGGAACCAGATTCATCAGGGTCGAATTGAGGCATAGCTAGGGGACAATAGTCACCAGGTGTGGGTGCGGCCTAGGTGGGGCAAGATGCAGCAGTTTCTGAGTTAGGTCAAACGTGGGGACGAGAGACACCAGGTCCAGGTGAGGCCAAACTGAGGACCAGAGTCACCAGATCCAGGTGAGTCCATGTTGGAAAGAGAGTCACCAGGTCCAGGAGAGGTCCAGTGGGGACCAGAGTCACCAGATCCAGTGAATTCCAGGTGGGGACCAGAGTCACCAGATCCAGGTGAAGCCCAGGTTGGGGACCAGTCACTAGGTCCAGATGAGCCAGGTGAGGCCAGAGTTACCAGGTACACGTGAGGCCCCGGTGGGGATCAGAGGCAACAGGTCCATGTGAGGCCAGCTTGGGGACCATGGTCAACAGGCTACATTAGGCCCAGGTGTCGAACCAGTAACCAGGTCCAGGTGAGCCCCGGTGGTGACAAGAGTCACCACGTCCAGGTGAGGCCCAAGTGGGGACCATGATCACCAGGTACAGGGAGGCCTTGAAAGAACCAGAGTCAACTGTTCGAGGTCAGTCGCAGGTGGCAACCAGGGTCAGCAGGTCCATGTCAGGCCAAGTGGGGTTCACAGTAACTAGCGCACGTGAGACCCAGAGGGGGACCAGAGTGACATGGTCCAGGTGATGTCCAGTTGTGGAACACAGTCACCGGGTCCCAAATTTGCCCAGTTGAGGACCATGGTCAACAGGGCCAGGTGAGGCCCAGATGGGGACTGGAGTCACCAAATCCAGGTGAAGCCAAGGTGGGGACCACAGTCACCAGCTCCAGGTTTGTCTCAGGTGCAGACCAGAATCACCAGGTCCAGGTGAGGTGCAGGTGGCAACCACACTCACCAGGTCCCGGTGAGGCCCTGGTGGGGACCAGAGTCACGAGGTACATGAGAAGCTAGAAACACTACAGCCACCAGGTCCACATGATGTCCATGTGGGACGAGAATCACCAGTTACAGGTGAGGCCCAAGTGGGGATCCGACTCACCATGTCCAGGTGAGATCCAGGTGGGAACCATTGTCACCATGTCCAGGAGTGGCCCAGGTGAAGACCAGAGTTGATAGGTCTGGCTGGGTCACTGTTAGTGTACAGTGTAACCATATCCTGATGCTACCCAGGTGGGTACCAGAGACACCAGGACCTGGAGAGCCCCAGGTGGGACCAGAGACATGAGGTCCACGTGAGGCCCCGATGGGAACCACAGTCACCAGGTCAGGTGAGGCCATGTTTCGGATCAGAGTCACCAGTTACATGTGTTTCCCAGGTGGAGCCAGAGTCACTTGGTACAGAAGAGGCCAAAGTCCGGACCAGAGTTACCAGGATCAGGTAAGTTCGAGTGGGGAATAGAGTAACCATGTCCGGATGATGCCCAGGTAGAACCAGAGTCATCAGGTCCACATGGGGCACAGCTGGGGAGCATGATCACTACGTCGCTGTGAGGCCCAGGTGAGGACAAGAGTCACCAGATCTGGTTGAGGCCTAGAGGGGTACCAGATTCACCTGGTCTAGGTGACATCCAGATGGGGACCAGAGTCACCATGTCAGGAGGAGGCCCAGAAAGGTTCCAGAGTCATCATGTCCAGGTGAGGCTCAGGTGTGGAACAGAGTCACCAGGTACCAATGATGCCCAGGTGAGGACCAGAGTCACCAGGTCTGGGTGACCCGCAGATAGGATCAGAGTCACCAGTTCCAGGTGAGGCCAAGAAAGAGTCCACAGCAATCAGGTCCAGGTGGGGAACAAAGACCCCGAGGACTGGGTGAGGCCCAGATGGGGACCAGATTCACTAGGTCCAGGTGATTCCCAGGTGGTGAACAGAGTTACGAGTTCTGGGAGAGGACCAGGTAAGGACCAGATTCACCAGGTCCAAGTGAGGCCCACGTGGGGACCTGTGTCACCAGGCATGTGTGAGGCCCAAGTGACAACCTCTCTCACAGGTCCAGGTGAGGCCAACCTGCAGGGCATGCAGAGGAACCAAGTCCCGATGATGCCGAGGTAGGGACTAGAGTTCTCAGGTCCAGGTGAGGTCAACCTGCAGGCCATGCAGTGGATCATGTCCCGATGATGCCCAGGTAGGAACCAGAGTTACCAGGTCCAGGTGAGGCCAACCTGCAGGCCATGCAAAGGAACCATGTCCCGATGATGCCCAGGTAGGGATCAGAGTCACCAGGTCCAAATGAGGCCCAGTTGGAGCATATTCACTAGGTGCAGGTAATGCCCAGTTGAGGATCACTGTCACCAGATCTGGTTGAGTCCTAGAGGGCTACCAGAATCACCTGGACCAGGTGACATCCAGATGGGGACCAGAGTCACCAGGTCAGGATGAGGCCCAGAGAGTTTCCAGAGACATCAATGTCCAGGTGAGGCTCAGGTGAGGAACAGAGTCACCAGGTACCAATCATGCCCAGGTGAGGACCAGAGTCACCAGAACTAGGTGACGTGCAGATAGGATCAGAGTCACCAGTTCCAGGTGAGGCCAAGAAGGAGACCACAACAATCAGGTCCAGGTGGGGAACAAAGTCACCAGGAATGGGTGAGGCCCAGTTGGGGACTAGATTCACCAGGTCCAGGTGAGGCCCAGGTGGTAACCAGAGTCCCCGGGTCTGGGAGAGGACCAGGTAAGGACCAGATTAACAGGTCCAAGAGGCCCACTTGGGGACCTGAGTCACCAGGTTTGGGTGAGGCCCAGGTGGCAACCCCACTAACCAGGTCCAAGTGAGGCCAACCAACAGGCCAGAGTCACCAGATCCAGGTGAGACACTAGTGGGGACCGGAGTCACCAGGTAAATGTGAGTCTACAAGTACACAACAGTCACCAGGGCCAGGTGTGGTTCATGTGGGAACGAGAGTCACCAGGTCCAGGTGAGACCCCGGTGGGGACCACAGTCATCAGGTCCAGATTCAGGCCTAGGTTGGGGGACCAGAGTCATCAGGGACCAGTTGCAGGCCAAAGTGCGGAGCAAAGTTATCATGTCCAGGTGAGGCCCAGGTGGGGAACAGAAGTAACCATGTCCCATTGATGCCAGGTGGGAAAAGAGTCACAAGGTCCAGACGAGGCCTAATGAGGAGTAGATTCACCAGGTCCTGTTGAGGCCCATTTGAGGACCAGTGTCCCCAGCTCCGGGTGAGTCCCAGAGGGGGACCAAAGTCACCCGGATCTGGTGATATCCAGGTGGGGACCAGAATCACCACGTCAGGGTGAGGCCAGAGGTGGACGAGAATCACTAGGTGCAGGTGAGGCCCCGATGTGGAACTGAGAAACCAGGTCCCATGATGCCCATATGAGGACCTGAGTCACCAGGTCCAGGTGAGGTCCCTGTGGGAACCAGTCACCTCGTCCAGGTGAGGCCCGGGTGGGACCACAGTCACCAGGTCCAGGTGAGGCCCAGGTATATAAGGGAGTATCCAGGTCCCAATGATGCCCAGGTAAGGACCAGAGTCAACAGGTCCAGGAGAGGCCCAAATATGGTTCAGAGTCATTGTGTTCCAGGTGAGGCCAGATGGAGACCACAGGAACCAGGTCCAGGAGAGCCCCATATGGGAACCAGAGTCACCAGATCCAGGTGATGTCCGGTTGGGACCACAGTCACAAGGTCCAGGAGAGGCGCAGGTGGCAACAGGATTCACCAAGTCCAAGTGAGGCCCAGGTGGCGACCGGTCACCAGATCCAGAAGCGGACCAGCTAAGGACCATATTCACCAGGCCCAAGTGAAGCTCAAGGGGTGACCAGACTCACTAGGTAGGGGTGAGGTCCTGAGGGGGAACCAGAGTAACCAGTTTAGTTTGAGGCCCAGAATGGGACCCTAGGAACCTGGTGAAAGTGAGGTCCAGGTGTGGAATAGAGTATCCAGATCCCAATGATGCCTGGGTGAGGACCAGAGTTACTAGGGCCATGCAGGCCCATTTGGGGAACAGAATCACTAGGTCCTGCTGAGGCATAGAATAAGACCACAGTCAGCAGTATCAGGTGAGGCCCCTTGTGGGAACCAGAGCCACTCTATCCAGCTGATTCCCATGTCCATGTGAGGCCCACGTGAGGACTCAGATTCATCAGGTCGAATTGAGGCATAGCTGGGGACAAGAGTCACCAGGTCTTTGTGCGGCCTAGGCGGGTCAAGATTCAGCAGTTCTGAGTTAGGTCAAAGTGGGGACGAGAGACACCAGGTGCAGGTGAGGCCAAACTGAGGACCACAGTTACCAGGTCCAGGTGAGGCCCAGGTATATAAGAGAGTATCATGGTCCCAATGATGCCCAGGTAAGGACCAGGGTTAACATGTCCAGATGAGGCGCAGGTGGGAAGCATATTCACTATGTTCCCGTGAGGCCCAGTTGAGGACCAGAGTCACCAGGTCTAGTTGAGGCCTAGAGGGGTTTCCAGATTCACCTGGTCTAGGTGACATCCAGATGGGGACCAGAGTCACCATGTCAGGGTGAGGCCCAGAGGGGATCCAGAGTCATCATGTGCAGGTGAGGCTCAGGCGTGGAACAGAGTATCCAGGTCATAATGGTCCACAGGTGAAGACCAGAGTCACCAGATCTGGCTGAGGCCCAGTGAGGAGCAGAGTCACCAGTTCCAGGTGAGGGCCAAGAAGGAGTCCACATCAATCAGGTCCAGGTGGGGAACAAACTCACCAGGACTGGGTGAGGTCCTGATTGGGACCAGATTCACCAGGTCCATGTGATTCCCAGGAGGTGACCAGAGTTACCAATTCCGGGTGAGGACCCGGTATGTACCAGATTCACCAGGTCAAATGAGGCACACGTGGGGACCTGTGTCACCAGGTCTGGGTGAGGCTCAGGTGGTAACCCCACTCACCAGGTCCAGGTGAGGCCAACCTGCGGGCCATGCAGAGGAACCGTGTCCCAATGATGCCCAGGTAGGTACCAGAGTTACCAGGTCCAGGTGAGACCAACCTGTAGGCCATGCAGTGAAACCATGTCCCGATGATGCCCAGGTAGAGACCAGAGTCACCAGGTCAAAATGAGGACCAGATGGTGCATATTCACTAGGTCCCGGTGAGGCCCAGTTGAGGACCAGAGTCACCAGATCTGGTTGAGTCCTAGAGGGGTACCAGAATCACCTGGTCCAGGTGACATCCAGATGGAGACCAGAGTCACCAGGTCAGGGTGAGACACAGAGAGTTTTCAGAGTAATCATGTCCAGGCGAGGCTCAGGTGTGGAACAGATTCAACAGGTACCAATGATGCCCAGGGTAGGACCAGAGTCACCAGTTCTGGGTGAGGCCCAGTTAGTATCAGAGTCACCAGTTCCAGGTGAGGCCCAAGAGGAGTCCACAGCAATCAGTTCCAGGTGGGGAACAAAGTCACCATGACTTAGGTGAGGCCCAGATGGGGACCAGATTCACCAGGTCCACGGTGAGCCCCAGGTGGTGCCCAGAGTACCCTGGTCTGTGAGAGGAGCAGGTAAGGACCAGATTCACCAGGTCCAATAGGCCCACGTGGGGACCTGAGTCACGAGGTATGGGTGAGGCTCAGGTGGCATCCCCACTCACCAGGTCCAGGGTGAGGCCAACCTGCAGGCCAGAGTCACCAGATCCACGTGAGGCCCTAGTGGCGACCAGGAGTCACCAGGTAAATGTGAGTCTACAAGCACACCACAGTCACCAAGTCCAGGTGTTTGTTCATGTGGGAACGAGAGTCACCAGGTCCAGGTGAGACCCCGGTGGGGACCACAGTCATCAGGTCCAGATTCAGGCCTAGGTTGGGGGACCAGAGTCATCAGGACCAGTTGAGGCAAAGTGTGGAGCAAAGTTATCATGTCCAGGTGAGGCCCAGGTGGGGAACAGAATAACCATGTCCATTGATGCCAGGTGGGAAAAGAGTCACAAGGTCCAGACGAGACCTAATTGAGGAGTAGATTCACCAGGTCCTGTTGATTCCCAGTTGAGGACAAGTGTCCCCAGCTCCGGGTGACTCCCAGAGGTGGACCAGAGTCACCCGTTCTGGTGATATCCAGGTGGGGACCAGAGTCACCACGTCAGGGTGAGGCCCAGAGGGGGGACGAGAATCACTAGGTCCAGGTGAGGCCACGATGTGGAACTGAGAAACCAGGTCCCATGATGCCCATATGAGGACCTGAGTCACCAGGTCCAGGTGAGGTCCCTGTGGGAACCAGTCACCTCGTCCAGGTGAGGCCCATGTTGGACCACAGTCACCAGGTAGGTGAGGGCCAGGTATATAAGAGAGGATCCAGGTCCCAATGATGCCCAGGTAAGGACCAGAGTCAACAGGTCCAGGAGAGGCCCAAATATGGATCAGAGTCATTGTGTTCCAGGTGAGGCCAGATGGAGACCACAGGAACCTGGGTCCAGGAGAGCCCCATATGGGAACCAGAGCCACCAGAGCCAGGTGAGGTCCAGGTGGGACCACAGTCACAAGGTCCAGGTGAGGCGCAGGTGGCAACAGGTTTCACCAACTCCAGGTGAGGCCCAGGTGGTGACCAGTCACCAGATCCAGGTGCGGACCAGCAAAGGACCAGACTCACCAGGCCCAAGTGAAGCCCATGGTGTGACAAGAGTCATCAGGTAAGGGTGAGGCCCAGAGGGGGAAGCAGAGTAAACAGTTTAGTTTGAGGCACAGAATAGGACCAGAGGTCCCTGGTCAAAGTGAGGCCCAGGTGTGGAATAGAGTATCCAGGTCCCAATGATGCCTGGGTGAGGACCAGAGTCACTAGGGCCATGCAGGCCCAGATGGGGAACAGAATCACTAGGTCCTGGTGAGGCATAGAATAAGAACACAGTCAGCAGTATCAGGTGAGCCCCTTCTTGGAACCAGAGCCACTCTATCCAGCTGAGTCCCAGGTCCATGTGAGTCCCACGTGAGGACCAGATTCATCAGGTCGAATTGAGGCATAGCAGGGGACAAGAGTCACCAGGTCTGGGTGCGGCCTAGGTGGGGCAAGATTCTGCAGTTCTGAGTTAGGTCAAAGTGGGTACGAGAGACACCATGTCCAGGTGATGCCAAATTGAGGACCAGAGTCTCCAGATCCAGGTGAGGTCCATGTTGGAAAGAGAGTCACCAGGTCCAGGAGAGGTCCAGGTGGGGAGCAGAGTCACCAGATCCAGGTGAAGTCCAGGTGGGGACCACAGTCAATAGATACAGGTGAAGCCCAGGTGGGGATCAGAGTCACTAGGTCCAGATGAGGCCCAGGTGAGTACCAGAGTTACCAGGTACACGTGAGGCCCTGGCGGGGATCAGAGGCAACAGGTCCATGTGAGGCCGGCTTGGGGAACATGGTCAACAGGTCTACTGAGGCCCAGGTGTGGAACACTGTAAGCCTGTCCAGGTGAGTCCCCAGTGGTGACAAGAGTCACCACGTCCATTTGAGGCCCAGTTGGGGACCAGATTCACCAGGTACTGGGGAGGCCTTTGAAAAGAACCTGAGTCAACAGTTTCGAGGTTAGGCGCAGGTGGCAACCAGGGTCAGCAGGTCCAAGTCAGACCAAAGTTGGGTTCACAGTCACTAGGGCACGGTGAGACCCAGAGGGGGACCAGAGTCACCTGGTCCTGGTGAGGTCCAGTTGTGGAACACAGTCACCGGGTCCCAATTTTGTCCAGTTGAAGACCATGGAAAACAGGGCCAGGGGAGGCCCGGATGGGGACCGGAGTCCCCAAATCCAGGTGAAGCCCAGGTGGGGACCACAGTCACAAGATCCAGGGTAGTCTCAGGTGCAGACCAGAATCACCAGGTCTTGGTGAGGTGCAGGAGGGCAACCACACTCACCAGGTCCCGGTGAGGCCCAGGTGCGGACCAGATTCTCGAGGTACATGAGAAGCTAGAAACACTGCAGCCACCAGTTCCACATGATGTCCATGTGGGAACGAGAATCACCAGTTACAGGTGAGGACCAGGAAGGGATCTGACTCACCATGTCCAGGTGAGACCATGGCGGGAACCAGTGTCACCATGTCCAGGTGTGGACCCGGTGAAGACCAGAGTTAACAGGTCTGGCTGGGTCACTGTTAGTGAACAGTGTAACCATATCCTGATGCTACTCAGGTGGGTACCAGATACAATATCCTGGTGAGGCCCAGGTGGGACGAGAGACACGAGGTCCAGGTGAGGTACCGATGGAAACCACAGTCACCAGGTCAGGTGAGGCGATGCTTCGGATGAGAGTCACCACTTACAGGTGAGGTCCAGGTGGAGCCAGAGTCACATGGTACAGAAGAGGCCAAAGTCAGGACAAGAGTTTCCAATGATCAGGTCAGTCCCACTGGGGAATAGAGTAACCACGTCCCGATGATGCCCAGGTAGAACCAGAGTTACCAGGTCCAGGTGCGGCCAACCTGAAAGCCATGCAGTGGAACCATGTCCAGATGATGCCCAGTTAGTGACCAGAGTCACCAGGTCCAAATGAGGCCCAGATGGAACATATTCACTAGGTCCAGGTGAGGCCTAGTTGAGGCCAAGAGTCACCAGAACCTGGTTGAGGCCTAGAGGAGTACCAGAATCAACCTGGTCCAGGTGCCATCCAGATGGGTCCAGAGTCACCAGGTCAGGGTGAGGCCCAGAGTGGTTCCAGAGTCATCATGTCCAGGTGAGGCTCAGGTGTGGAACAGAGTATCCAGGTCATAATGGTCCACAGGTTAGGACCAGAAGTCCACCAGATCTGGGTGAGGCCCAGTTAGGTTCAGAGTCACCAGTTCCAGTTGAGGCCAAGAGGAGTGCACAGCAATCAGGTCCAGGTGGGGAAGAAAGTCAACAGGACTGGGTGAGGCCCAGAGGGGGACCAGATTCACCAGGTCCAGGTGATTCCCAGGTGGTGACCAGGGTTACCAGGTCCGGGTGAGTACCAGGAAAGGACCAGATTCACCAGGTCCAAGTGAGGCCCACGTGGGGACCTGTGTCACCCAGGTACGGGTGAGCCCCAGGTGGCAACCCCCACTCACTGGGTCCAGGTGAGGCCAACCTGGAGGCCATGCAGAGGAACCCTCTCCCGGTGATGCCCAGGTAGGGACCAGAGTTACCAGGTCCAGCTGAGGCCAACCTGCAGGTCATGCAGTGGATCCATGTCCCGATGATGCCCAGGTAGGGACCAGAGTCACCAGGTCCAAATGAGGCCCAGATGGAGCATATTTCACTAGGTCCAGGTGATGCCCAGTTGAGTACCAGAGTCACCAGAACTGGTTTGTGGCCTAGAGGGGTACCAGAATCACCTGGGCCAGGTGACATCCAGATGGGGAGCAGAGTCACCATGTCAGGGTGAGGCCCAGAGTGGTTCCAGAGTCATCATGTCCAGGTGAGGCTCAGGTGTGGAACAGAGTCACCAGGTACCAATGATTCCCAGGTGAGGACCAGAGTGACCAGGTCTGGGTGACGCGCAGATAGGAGCAGAGTAACCAGTCCAGGTGAGGCCAAGAAGCAGTCCACAGCAATCAGGTCCAGGGTGGGAACAAAGTTACCAGGACTGGGTGAGGCCCAAATGTGGATCAGATTCACCAGGGCCAGGTGATTCCCAGGTGGTGACCAGAGTTACCACTTCCGGGGTAGGTCCAGGTAAGGACCAGATTCACAAGGTCCAAGTGAGGCCCACGTGAGGACCTGTGTCCCCAGGTATGGGTGAGGCACAGGTGGCAACCACACTCACCAGATCCAGGAGAGGCCATCCTTCGACCATGCAGAGGAACCGTGTCCCGATGATGCCCAGTGTAGGAACCAAGTTACCAGGTCCAGGTGATGCCCACCTGCAGGCCATGCAGTGGAACCATGTCCCGATGGTGCCCAGGGAGGGACCAGAGTCACCAGGTCCAAATGAGGCCCAGATGGAGCATATTCACTAGGTCCAGGTGAGGCCCAGTTGAGGACCAGAGTCACCAGATCTGGTTGACGGCCAGAGGGGTACCTAATCACCTGGTCAAGGTGACATCCAGATGGGGACCAGAGTCACCAGTCAGGGTGAGGCCCAGAGAGGTTCCAGAGTCATCATGTTCAGGTGAGGCTCAGGTGTGGAACTGAGGTCACCAGGTAACCAATGATGCCCAGATGAGGACCAGAGTCACCAGATCTGGGTGACGCGCAGATAGGATCAGAGTCACCAGTTCCAGGTGAGGCAAAGAAAGAGTCCACAACAATCGGGTCCAGGTGGTGAACAAAGTAACCAGGACTGGGTGAGGCCCAGATGCGGACCAGATTCACCTTGTCGAGGTGAGATCCAGGTGATGACCACAGTCCCCAGGTTGGCAGAGGACCAAGTAAGGACCCAATTCACCAGATCTGGGTGACGCGCAGATAGGATTAGAGTCACCAGTTCCAGGTGAGGCCAAGAAAGAAGTCCATAGCAATCAGGTCCAGGTGGGGAACAAATTCACCAGGACTGGGTGAGGCCCAGATAGGGACCTGATTCACCAGGTGAGATGAGGCCCAAGGTGGGTGACCAGCGTCCCCGGTTCTGGGAGAGGAGCAGGGTAAGGACCAGATTCACCAGGTCCAAGAGGCAACTGTGGGGACCTCTGTCACTTGGTATGGGTGAGGCCAAGGTGGCACCCCACTTCACCAAGTCCAGGTAAGGCAACCTGCAGGCCAGAGTCACCAGATCCAGGTGAGGCCCTAGTGTGGACCGGAGTCACCAGGTAAATGTGAATCTACAAGAACACCACAGTCACCAGGTCCAGGTGTGGTTCTTGTGGGAACGAGCGTCACCATGTCCAGGTGAGAAGTAGCTGAAGACCCGAGTTAATAGGTCCAGCTGTGGTCACTGTTAGTGAACAGTGTAACCAGATCCCGATGCTACCCAGGTGGTACCAGAGACACCAGGTCCTGGTGAGGCCCAGGTGGGACCAGAGACATGAGGTCCAGGTGAGTTCCCGATGTGTACCACAGTCAACAGGTCAGGTGAGGCCATAGCATAGGATCAGAGTCACCAGCTTACAGGTGAGGGCCAAGAAAGAGTCCACAGCAAATAGTCCAGGTGTGGAACAAAGTCACCAAGAATGGGTGAGGCCGAGATGGGGACCAGATTCACCAGGTCCAGGTGAGAGCCCAGGTGGTGACCAGAGACCCCGGTTCTGGGAGAGGACCATGTAAGGACCAGATTCACCAGATCCAAGAGGCCCACGTGGGGACCTGAGTCACCAGGTATGGGTGAGGCCCAGGTGGGAACCGCCACTCACCAGGTCCAGGTGAGGCCAACCTGCAGGACAGAGTCAACAGATCCATGTGAGGCCCTTGGGGACCGGAGTCACCAGGTAAAAGTGAGTCTACAAGAACAAAACTGTCCACCAGGTCCAGGTGTGGTTCATGTCGGAACGAGAGTCACCAGGTCCAGGTGAGACCCAGGTGGGGACCAAGTCACCAGGTCCAGATTGAGGCCTAGGTGGGGGGACCAGAGTCATCAGGACCCGTTGAGGCCAAAGTGTGGAGCAAAGTTATCATGTCCAGGTGAGGCCCAGGTGGGGAACGAGTAACCATGTCCCATTGATGCAGGTCTGAAAAGAGTCACTAGGTCCAGACGAGGCTAAGTGAAGAGTAGATCATCCAGGTGTTGTTGAGGCCCAGTTGAGGACCAGTGTTCCCAGCTCCGGCTGAGTCCCAGAGGGGAGAACCAGAGTCACCTGTTCTGGTGATATCCAGTGGGGGACCAGAGTCACCACGTCAGGGTGAGGCCCAGAGTGGGACGAGAATAACTAGTTCCATGTAGGGGCCCCAGGGTAGAACTGAGAAACCAGGTCCCATGTTGCCCATATGAGGACCTGAGTCACCAGGTCTAGGTGAGGTCCCTGTGGGAACCAGTTCACCCTCGTCCAGGTGAGGCCCAGGGAGGACCACAGTCACCAGGTCCAGGTGAGGCACATGGTATATAAGAGAGTATCCAGGTCCCAATGATGTCCAGGTAGGGACCAGGAGTCACAGGTCCAGGAGAGGCCCAATATGGTTCAGAGTCATGTGTTCCAGGTGAGTCCACATGGAGACCACAGGAGAACCAGGTCCAGGAGAGCCACATATGGAAACCAGAGCCACCATATCCAGGTGAGGTCCAGAGATGGGTCCACTGTCACAAGGTCCAATTGAGGCGCAGGTGGCACACAGGATTCCACCAACTCCAGGTGAGGCCAGGTTGTGACCAGTCAACCAGATCCAGGTGAGGACCAGCTTAAGGACCAGATCACCAGGCCCAAGTGAAGCCCAAGGGGGTGACCAGAGTCACCAGGTAAGGGTGAGGCCAGAGGGGGAACCAGAGTAAGCAGTTTAGTTTGAGGCCCAGAGTGGGACCCGAGGTCCCTGGTCAAGTGAGGCCCAGGTGTGGTATAGACTATCCAGGTCCAATGATGCCTGGTGAGGACCAGAGTCACAAGGGCCATGCCAGGCCCAGATGGGAACAGAATCACTAGGTCCTGGTGAGGCATAGCATAAGACCACAGTCAGCAGTTTCAGGTGAACCACTTGTGGGAACCAGAGCCACTCTATCCAGCTGAGTCCCAGGTCCATGTGAGGCCCATATGAGGACCAGATTCATCAGGTCGTATTAAGGCATAGCTGGGTCAAGAGTCACCAGGTCTGGGTGCGGCCTAGGTGGGGCAAGATTCAGCAGTTCTGAGTTAGGTCAAAGTGGGACGAGAAACCCCAGGTCCAGGTGAGGCCAAAACTGAGGACCAGAGTCACCAGATCCAGGTGAGGTTCCATGTTGGAAAGAGAGTCACCAGGTCCAGGAGAGGGCCATTTGGGGACCAGAGTCACCAGATCCAGGTGAAGTCCAGGTGGGGACCAGAGTCACCATATCCACGTGAAGCCCAGGTGGGGACCAGAGTCTCTAGGTCCAGTGAAGCCAGGGGAGGACCAGAGTTACCAGGTACACGTGAGGCCCCGGTGGGGATCAGAGGCAACAGGTCCATGTGAGGCCGGCTTCGGGACCATGGACAACATGTCTACTTGAGGCCCAGGTGTGAAACACAGTAACCAGGTCCAGGTGAGTCCCTGTGGTGACAAGAGTCACCACGTCCAGGTGAGGCCCAGGTGTGGACAGGATCACCTGGTACAGGGGAGGCCCTTGAAAGAACCAGAGTCAATAGTTCGAGGTCACGCGCAGGTGGCAACCTGTGTCAGCAGGTCCAAGTCCGGCCAAAGTGGGGTTCACAGTCACTAGGGCACGGTGAGACCCATAGGGGGAACAGAGTCACGTGGTCCAGTTGAGGTCCAGTGTTGGAACACAGCCACCGGGTCCCAATTTTGCCCAGTTGAGGACCATGTTCAACAGGGCCAGGTGATGCCCAGATGGAGACCTGAGTCCCCAAATCCAGGTGAACCCCAGTGGGGACCACAGTCACCAGATCCAGGGTAGTCTCAGGTGCAGACCAGAATCGCAAGGTCCAGGTGAGGTGCAGGTGGCAACCACACTCACCAGGTGGTGAGGCCCTGGTGGGGACCAGAGTCACGAGGTACTTGAGAAGCTAGAAACACTGCAGCCACCAGGTCCACATGATGTCCATGTGGGAACGAGAATCACCAGTTACATGTGAGGATCAGGTGGGGATCCGACTCACCATGTCCAGGTGAGACCCAGGTGGGAACCAGTGTCACCATGTTCAGGTGTGCCCCAGGTGAAGACCAGAGTTAATAGGTCCGGCTGGGTCACTGATACTGAACAGTGTAACGATATCCTGATGCTACCACAGGTGGGTACCAGAGACACCAGGTCCTGGTGATGCCCATGTGGGACCAGAGACATGAGGTCCAGGTGAGGTCCCGATGGGAACTACAGTCACCAGGTCAGGTGAGGCCATGCTTAGGATCAGAGTCACCAGTTACAGGTGAGGCCCAGGTGGAGCCAGTGTCACCTGGTACAGAAGAGGCCATAGTCAGGACAGAGTTACCAGGATCAGGTCAGTCCCAGTGGGGGAATACAGTAACCATGTCCCGGTGACGCCCAGGTAGAACCAGAGTCACCAGGTCCAGGTGAGGCCAGCCTGCAGGCCAGAGTCACCAGATCCAGGTGAGTCCCTAGTGGGGAACGGGGAGTCACAAGGAAAATGTGAGTCTACAAGAACACCACAGTCACCACGTCCAGGTGTGGTTCATGTGGGAACGGGAGTCACCAGGTCCAGCTGAGACCCAGTTGGGGACGACAGTCACCAGGGTCCAGATTGAGGCCTAGGTTGGGGGACGAGAGTCATCAGGACCAGTTGAGGCCAACGTGTGCAGCAAAGTTATCATGTCCAGGTGAGGCCCAGTTGGGGAACAGAGTAACCATGTCCCATTGATGCCAGGTGGGAAAAGAGTCACAAGGTCCAGACGAAGCCTAAGTTTGGAGTAGATTCACCAGGTCCTGTTGAGGCCCAGCTGAGGAGCAGTGTGCCCAGCTCCGGGTGTGTCACCCGGTTCTGGTGATATCCAGGTGGGGACCAGTGTCACAAGTCAGGGTGAGGCCCAGAGGGGGACGAGAATCACTAGGTCCAGATGAGGCCCCGATGTGGAACTGTGAAAACCAGGTCCCAAGGTGCCCATATGAGGACCTGAGTCACCAGGTCCAGGTGATGTCCCTGTGGGAACCAGTCACCCCGTCCAGGTGAGGCCCAGGTGGGACCACAGTCACCAGGTCCTGGTGAGGCCCAGGTATATAAGAGAGTGTCCAGGTCCCAATGATGCCCAGGTAAGGACCAGAGTCAACAGGTCCAGGAGATGCCCAAATTGGATCAGAGTCTTTGTGTTCCAGGTGAGGTCTATGGAGACCACAGGAACCAGGTCCGAGGAGAGCCCTATATGGGAAACAGGAGCCACCAGATCCAGGTGAGGTCCAGGTGGGACCACAGTCACAAGGTCCAGGATGTGGCGCAGGTGGCAACAGTATTCACCATGTCCAGGTGAGGCCCATGTGGTGAGCTGTCACCAGATCCAAGTGAGGACAATCTAAGGACCAGATTCACCAGGCCCCAAATGAAGACCATGGGGTGACCAGAGTCACCAGGTAAGGGTGAGGTCCCGAGGGGGAACCAGAGTAACTAGTTTAGTTTGTGGCCCAGAATGGACCAGAGGTCCCTGGTCAGAGTGAGGCCCTGGTGTGGAATAGAGTATCCAGGTCCCAATGATGCCTGGGTGAGGACCAGAGTCACTAGGGCCATGGAGGCACAGATGGGGAACAGAATCACTAGGTCCTGTTGAGGCATAGAATAAGACCACAGTCACCAGTATCATTTGAGCCCCTTACCGGAACCAGAGCCACTCTATCCAGCTGAGTCCCAGGTCCATGTGAGGCTCACTTAAGGACCAGATTCATAAGGTCGAATTCAGGCATAGCTGGGGACAAGGAGTCACCATGGTCTGGGTGCAGCCTAGGTGGGGCAAGATTCAGCATTCTGAGTTAGGTCAAAATAGGGACGAGAGACGCCAGGGTCCAGGTGAGGCCAAACTGAGGACCAGAGTCACCAGATTCAGGTGAAGTCCAGGTGGGGAACAGAGTCACTAGGTGCAGATGAGGCCCAGGTGAGGACCAGAGTTACCAGGTACATGTGAGGCCCAGTGGGGATCAGAGGCAACAGGTCCATGTGAGGCAAGCTTGGGGACCATGGTCAAGAGGTGTACTTGAGGCCCAGGTGTGGAACACAGTAAGCACGTCCAGGTGAGTCCCCGGTGGTTAAAGAGACACCACGTGCAGGTGAGGCCCAGGTGGGCACCAGGATCACCAGGTACAGGGGAGGCCCTTGAAAGAACCAGAGTCAACAGTTCGAGGTCAGGCACAGGTGGCATCCAGGGTCAGCAGGTCCAAGTCAGGCCAAAGTGGGGTTCACAGTCACTAGGGCACTGGTGAGACCCAGAGGGGGACCAGAGTCACCTGGTCCAGGTGAGGTCCAGTTGTGGAACACAGTCACAGGGTCCCAATTTTGCCAGGTTGAGGACCATGGTCAACAGACCCAGGTGAGGCCCAGATGGGGACCGGAGTCCCCAAATCCAGGTGAAGCCCAGGTGGGGACCACAGTCACCAGATCCAGGGTAGTCTCAGGTGCAGACCAGAATCAGCAGGTCCAGGTGAGGTGTAGGTGGCAACCACACTCACCAGGTCCCTGTGAGGCCCTGGTGGGGACCAGATTCACGAGGTACATGAGAAGCTAGAAACACTGCAGCCACCAGGTCCACATGATGTCCATGTGGGAACGAGAATCACCAGTTACAGGGTGAGGACCAGGTGGGGATCCGACTCACCATGTCCGGTGAGACCCTGGTGGGAACCAGTATCACCATGTCCAGGTGTGGCCCAGGTGAAGGCCAGAGTTAATAGGTCCCGCTGGGTCACTGTTAGTGAACAGTGTAACCATATCCTGATGCTACCCGAGGTGGGGTACCGAGACACCAGGTCCTGGTGGAGGCCCAGTTGTGACCAGAGACATGAGGTCCAGGTGAGGTTCCGATGGGAACACAGTAACCAGGTCAGGTGAGGCCATGCTTAGGATCAGAGTCACCAGTTACAGGTGAGACCCAGGTGGAGCCAGAGTCACATGGTACAGAAAATGCCAAAGTCAGGACCAGTGTTACCAGGATCAGGTCACTCCAGTGGGGAATAGAGTAACCATGTCCCGATGATGCCCACGTAGAACCAGAGTCACCATGTCCAGATGAGGCGCAGTTGGGGAGCATATTCACTCAGGTCCCGGTGAGACCCAGTTGAGGACTAGAGTCACCAGGTTTGGTTGAGGCCTAGAGTGGTACCAGATATCACCTGGTCTAGGTGACATCCAGATGGGGGACCAGAATCACCATGTCAGGGGAGGCCCAGAGTGGATCCAGAGTCATCATGTCCAGGTTGAGGCTCATGTGTGGAATAGAGTATCCAGGACATATGATCCACAGGTGAGGACCAGATTCAGTAGATCTGGGTGAGGCCCAGTTAGGATCAGAGTCACCAGTTCCAGTTGAGGCCAAGAAGGAGTCCACAGCAATCAGGTCCAGGTGGGGAACAAAGTCACCAGGACTGAAAGAGGCCCAGATGGGGACCAGATTCACCAGGCCCAGGTGATTCCCAGGTGGTGACCAGGTTACGAGTTAGGGGGTGAGGACCAGTAAGGACCAGATTCACCAGGTCCAAGTGAGGCCCACGTGGCGACCTGTGTCACCAGGTATGGGTGAGGCCCAGGTGGCAACCCCACTCACCAGGTCCAGGTGAGGCCAACCTGCAGGCCATGCACAGGAACAGTTTCCCGATGATGCCCAGGTAGGGACGAGAGATACCAGGTCCAGCTGAGGCCAACCTACAGGCCATGCAGTGGAACCATGTCCCGATGATGCCCACGAAGGGACTAGAGTCACCAGGCCCAAATGAGGCCCAGAGGGAGCATATTCACTAGGTCCAGGTGAGGCCCACTTGAGGACCAGAGTCACCAGATCTATTTGAGGCCCTAGAGGAGTACCAGAATCACTGGTCACGGTGACATCCAGATGGGTCCGAGTCACCAGAATCAGGGTGAGTTCCAAGAGGTTCCAGAGTCATCATGTCCAGGTGAAGCTCAGGTATGGAACAGAGTCACCAAGTACCAAAGATGCAGAGGTGAGGACCAGAGTCACCAGGTCTGGTGAAGCGCAGATAGGATCAGAGTCACCAGTTCCAGTGAGGGCAAGAAAGAGTCCACAGACAATCAGGTCCAGTGCGGAACATAGTCAACAGGACCGGGTGAGGCCCAGATGGGGACCAGATCCACCAGGTCCAGGTGAGGCCCAGGTGGTGACCGAGTCCCCGGGTCTGGAGAGGACCAGGTAGTAGGTAAGCAAGATTCACTAGGTCCAAGAGGCCCACGAGGAGACCTGAGTCACCAGGTAATCGGTGAGGGCCCATGTGGCAACCCCACTCACCAGGTCCAGGTGAGGCCAATTGCAGGCTAGAGTCACCAGATCCCGGTGAGGTCCATGTTGGAAAGAGAGTCACCAGGTCAAGGAGAGGTCCAGGTGCCCACTAGAGTCACCAGATCCAGGTGAAGTCCAGGTTGGGACCAGAGTCACCAGATCCAGGTGAAGCCCAGGTGGGGAACAGAGTCACTAGGTCCAGATGAAGCCCAGGTGAGGACCAGAGTTACCAGGTACACTTGAGACCCCGATTGGGATCAGAGGCAACAGGTCCATGTGAGGCCGGCTTGTGGGACATGGTCAACAGGTGTACTTGAGGCCCAGGTGTGGAACACAGTAAGCAGGTCTAGGTGAGACCCGGTCGTGAGAAGAGTCACCACATCCAGGTGAGGCCCAGGTGGGGACCCGGATCACCAGGTAAAAGGGAGGCCCTTGAAAGAACGAGAGGAGAACAGTTCGAGTTCAGGCGCATGTGTTCAACCAGGGTCAGCAGGTCCTAGTCAGGCCAAAGTGAGGTTCACAGTCACTAGGGCACGGTGAGACCCAGACGGGGACCAGAGGCATCTGGTCCAGGTGAGGTCTAGTTGTGGAACACCGTCACCGGGTTCCCAATTTTTCCCAGTTGAGGACCATGTTCAACAGGGCCAGGTGAGGCCAAGATGGGGACCGGAGTCCCCAAATCCTGGCGAAGCCTAGGTGGGGACCACAGTCACCAGATCCAGGGTAGTCCTCAGGTGCAGACCAGAATCACCAGGTCCAGGTGAGGTGCAGGTGGCAACCACACTCACCAGGAACCGGTGATGCCCTGGTGAGGACCATAGTCACGAGGTACATGCAAACCTAGAAACACTGCAGTCACCAGGTCCACATGATGTCCATGTGGGAACGAGAATCAACCAGTTACAGGTGAGGACCAGGTGGTGATCCGACTCACCATGTCCAGGTGAGACCCACTTGGGAGCCAGTGTCACCATGACCAGGTGTGGCCCAGGTGAAGACTAGAGTTAATAGGTCCGGCTGGGTCACTAGTAGTGAACAGTGTAACGATATCCTGATGCAACACAGGTGGGTACCAGAGACACCAGGTCATGGTGACCCCGAGATGGGACCAGAGACCTGAGGTCCAGTTGAGGTCCCGTTAGGAACCACAGTCACCATGTCAGGTGAGGCCATGCTTAGAATCAGAGTCACCAGTTACAGGTGAGGCCCAGGTGGAGCCAAGTCACCTGGTATAGAAGAGGCCAAAGTCAGGACCAGAGTTACAAGGATCAGGGCAGTCCCCAGTGGGGAATAGAGTAACCATGTCTCAATGATTCCCAGGAGAAAACAGAGTCGACAGGTCCAGATGAGGCGCAGGTAGGGAGCATAATCACTAGGTCCCGGTGAGGCCCAGTTGAGGACCAGAGTCACCAGGTCTAGTTGAGGCCTAGAGGCGTACCAGATTCCCCTGGTCTAGGTGACATACAGAGGGGGACCAGACTTACCATGTCAGGGTGAGGCCCAGAGGGGATCCAGACTCATCATGTCCAGGTGAGGCTCAGGTGTGGAACAGAGTATCCAGGTCATAATGGTCCACAGGTAGGACCAGATTCACCAGATCTGGGTGAGGGCCAGTAAGGATCAGAGTCAGCAGTTCCAGGTGAGGCCAAGTAGGAGTCCACAGCAATCAGATCCAGGTGGGGAGCAAAGGAACCAAGCCTGGGTGCGGCGCAGTGGGGGACCAGATTCACCAGACCCAGGTGATTCCCAGGTGGTGACCAGAGTTAGCAGTTCGGGGTGACGACCAGGTAAGGACCAGATTCACCAGGTCCAAGTGAGGCCCACGTGGGGCCTTTGTCACCAGGTATGAGTGAGGCCCAGGTCGCAACCCCACTCACCAGATCCAGGTGAGGCCAACCTGCAGGTCAGAGTCACCAGAACCAGGTGAGGCCCTAGTGGGGACCGGAGTCACAGGTAAATGTGAGTCTACAAGAACACCACAGTCAACAGGGCCAGGTGTGTTTCAAGTGGGACGAGAGTCACCAGGTCCAGGTGAGACCCAGTTGGGGACCACACTCACCAGGTCCAGATTGAGGCCTACGTGGGGGGTACCAGATTCATCAGGACCAGTTGAGGCCAAAGTGTGGAGCAAAGTTATCATGTCCAAGTGAGGCCCATGTGGGCAACAGAGTAACCATGTCCCATAGAAGCCAGGTGGGAAAAGAGTCACAAGGTTCCGGTGAGGCGCAAGTGGCAACAGGATTCACCAAGTCCAGGTGAGGACCAGGTGGCGAGCCAGTCACCAGATCCATGTCTGGAGCAGCTAAGGACCAGATTCACCAGGCTCAAGTGAAGCCCAAGGGGTGACCAGATTTACCAGGTAAGGGTGAGGCCCAGAGGGGGAACCAGAGTAACCAGTTTAGTTTGAGGCCAGAATGGGACCAGAGGTCCGTGGTGAAAGTGAGGTCCAGTGTGGAATAGAGTATCCAGGACCGAATGATGCCTGGGTGAGGACCAGAGTCACTAGGGCCATGCAGGCCCAGATGGCGAACAGAATCACTAGGTCCTGGTGAGGCATAGAAAAAGACCACAGTCAGCAGTATCAGGTGAACCCCCTTGTGGGAACTAGAGCCACTCTATCCAGCTGAGTCCCAGGTCCATGTGAAGCCCACGTGAGGACCAGATTCATCAGGTCGAATTGAGGCATACCTGGGGACAAGAGTCACCAGGTCTGGGTGCGGGCCTAGGTGGGCAAGATTCAGCAGTTCTGAGTTAGGTCAAGTGGGTACAAGAGACATCAGGTCCAGGTGAGGATAAACTGAGTACCAGAGTCACCACATCCAGGTGAGGTCCATGTTGGAAGAGAGGTCACCAGGTACAGGAGAGGTCAGGTGGGGACCAGAGTCACTAGATCCAGGTGAATCCAGGTGGGGACCAGAGTCCCAGATCAAGGTGAAGCCCAGGTGGGATCAGAGTCACTACGGTGCAGATGAGGCCCAGGTGAGGACCAGAGTTACCAGGTACACGTGAGGATCCGGTGGGGATCAGAGGCACAGGTCCATGTGAAGCCGGCTTGGGACACATGTCAACAGGTCCACTTGTGACCCAGGTGTGGAACACAGTAAAGCAGGTCCAGGTGAGTCCCCGTGGTGACAAGAGTCACCACGTCCAGGTGAGGCCCAGGTGGGGACCAGGATCACCAGGTACAGGGGAGGGCCCTTGAAAGAACCAGAGTCATACAGTTCGAGTTCAGGCGCAGGTGGCAATCAGGGTCAGCAGGTCCAAGTCAAGCCAAAGTGGACTTCACCGTCACTAGGGCACGGTGATACCAAGAGGGATAGCATAGTCACCTGCTCCATGTGAGGTCCATGTTTGGAACACAGTCAACCAGGTCCCAAATTTTGCCCAGTTGAGGACCATGGTCAACAGGGCCAGGTGAGGCCCAGATGGGGGACCGTAGTCCCGAAATCCCGGTGAAGCCCAGGTTGGGGACCACAGTGCACCAGATTCCAGGGGTAGTCTCAGTTGCAGACCAGAATCACCAGGTCCAGGTGTGGTGCAGGTGGCAACCAAACTCACCCGGTCACGGTAAGGCACTGGTGGGACCAGAGTCACGAGGTACATGAGAAGCTAGAAACACATGGGATCCCTGGGTGGCGCAGCGGTTTGGCGCCTGCCTTTGGGCCCAGGGCGCGATCGCTGGAGACCCGGATCGAATCCCACGTCGGGCTCCCGGTGCATGGAGCCTGGCTTCCTCCCTCTGCCTGTGGTCCTCTGCCTCTCTCTCTCTGCTGTGACTATCATGAATAAATAAAAACTTTAAAAAAGATGCCTAGAAACACTGCGCCAACAGGTCCAACATGATCTCCATGTGGGAACGAGAATCACCAGTTAGAGGTGAGGACCAGGTGGGGGATCGACTCACCATATCCAGGTGTAGACCTAGGTGGGAAACAGTGTCACCATGTCCAGGTGTGTCCCAGGTGAAGACCAGAGTTAATAGGTCCGGCTGGGTCACTCTAGTGAACAGTGTTAACCATATCCTGATGCTACCCAGAGTGGGTAAATGCAGAGACAATCAGGTCCTAGGTGAGGCCAAATGGGACCAGAGACATGCGGTCCAGGTGAGGTCCCGATGGAACCACAGTCACCAGGTCAGGTGAGGCCATGCTTAGGATCAGAGTCACCAGTTACAGGTGAGGCCCAGTTGGAGCCAGATCACCTGGTACAGAAGTGGCCAAAGTCAGTACCAGAGTTACCAGGATCAGGTCAGTCCCAGTGGGGAACAGAGTAACCATGTCCCGTTGATGCCCAGATAGAACCAGCGTCACAGGTCCAAATGAGGCGCAGGTGGGGAGCATATTCACTAGTTCCCGGTGAGGCCCAGTTGAGGACCAGAGTCACCAGGTCTAGTTGAGGCCTAGAGGGGTACCAGATGCACCTGGTCTAGGTGACATCCAGATGGGGACCAGAGTCAACATGTCAGGCTGAGGCCCAGAGGGGATCCAGAGTCATCATGTCCAGGTGAGGCTCAGGTGTGGAACAGAGTATCCAGGTCATAATGGTCCACAGGTGAGGACCAGAGTCACCAGACCTGGGAGAGGCCCAGTTAGGATCAGAGTTACCACTTCCAGGTGAGGCCAAGAAGGTGTCCACAGCAATCAGGTCCAGGTGGGGAACAAAGTCACCAGGACTAGGTGATGCCCAGGTGGTGACCAGATTTACCAGTTCCGGGTGAGGACTAGGTAAGGACCACATTCACCAGGTCCAAGTGAGGCCCACGTGGGGACCTGTGTCACCAGGCATGGGTAAGATCCAGGTGGGAACCCCACTCACCAGGTCAAGATGTCCCGATGATGCCCAGGTAGGGACCAGAGTTACCAGGACCAGGTGAGGCAAACCAGCAGGCCATGCAGTGGAACCATTTCCCGATGATGCCCACTGAGTGACCAGAGTCACCAGGTCCAAATGAGGCCCAGATGGAGCATATTCACTAGGTCCAGGTGAGGCCCAGTTGAGGACAAGAGTCACCAGATCTGGTTGAGGCCTAGAGGGGTTCCAGAATCACCTGGTCCAGGTGACATCCAGATGGGGACCAGATCACCAGGTCAGAGTGAGGCCCAGAGAGGTCCCGAGACATCATGTCCAGGTGAGGCTCAGGTGTGGAACAGAGTAACCAGGTACCAATGATCCCCAGGTGAGGACGAGAGTACCAGGTCTGGGTGACGCAGAGATAGGATCAGAGTCACCAATTGAAGGTGAGGAAAAGAAAGAGTCCAGAGCAATCAGGCCAGGTGGGGAACATAGTCACCAGGACTGGGTTAGGCCCAGATGGGGACCAGATTCACCAGGTCTAGGTGAGGCCCAGGTTGTGACCAGATTCCCCGGGTCTGGGAGAAGAAGGTAAGGGCCAGATTCACCAGGTCCAAGAGGACCACGTGGGGACCTGAGTCACCAGGTATGTGTGAGGCCCAGGTGGCATCCCACTAACGAAGTCCAGGTGAGGCCAACCTGCAGGCCAGAGTCACCAGATCCAGGTGAGGCCCTAGTGGGGCTAGAGTCACCAGGTTAATGTCTACAAGTACACCACAGTCACCAGGTCAGCTGTGGTTCATGTGGGAACGAGAGTCACAAGGTCCAGGTGACACCCAGGTGTGGATGACAGTCTCCAAGTAGATTGAGGCCTAGGTGGGGGACCAGAGTCATCGGGACGAGTTGAGGCCAAATGGAGCAAAGTTATCATGTCCAGGTGATGTCTAGGTGGGGAACAGAGTAACCATGTCCCATTGATGCCAGGTGGGAAAAGAGTCACAAGCATGAGGCCTAAGTGAGGACTAGATTCACCAGGTCCTGTTGAGGCCCAGTTGAGCACCAGTGTCCCCAGCTCTGGGTGAGCCCCAGAGGGGGACCAGAGTCACCCGGTTCTGGTGATATCCAGGTGGGGACAAGATTCACCACGTCAGCGTGAAGCCCAGAGGGGGACGAGAATCACTAGTTTCAGGTGAGGCCCCGATGTGGAACTGAGAAAAAAGGTCCCATAATGCCCAAATGAGGACCTGAGTCACCAGGCCCAGGGAGGTCCCTGTGGGAACCAGTCACCTCGTCCTGGTGAGGCCCAGGTGGGACCACAGTCAACAGGTCCAGGTGAGGCCCAGGTATATAAGAGAGTATCCAGGTCCCAATGATGCCCAGGTAATGACCAGAGTCAACAGGTCCATCAGAGGCCCAAATATGGATCAGAGTCATTGTGTTCCAGGTGAGGCCAGATGGAGACCACAGGAACCAGGTCCAGGAGAGGCCCTTATGGGAACCAGAGCCACCAGATCCAGGTGAGGTTCTGGTGGGACCACAGTCACAAGGTCCAGGTGAGGCGCAGGTGGCAACAGGATTCACCAAGTCAAGGTGAGGCCCAGGTGGCGACCAGTCACCACAAACAGGTGTGGACCAGCTAAGGACCAGATTCACCAGGCCCATGTGAAGACCAAGGGTGACCAGAGTCACCAGTAAGGGTGAGGCCCCGAGGGGGAACCAGAGTAACCAGTTTAGTTTGAGGCCCAGAATGGACCAGAGGTCCCTGGTCAAAGTGAGGCCCAGGTGTGGAATAGAGTATCCAGTCCCAATGATTCCTGGGTGAGGACCAGAGTCACTAGGGCCATGCAGGCCCAGATGGGGAACAGAATCACTAGGTCCTGGTGAGGCATAGAAAAGACCAGTCACCAGTCTCAGGTGAACCCCTTGGGCCAGAGCCACTCTATCCAGCTGAGTCCCAGGTCCATGTGAGGCCCACGTGAGGGCCAGATTCATCAGGTCGAATTGAGGCATAGCTGGGGACAAGAGTCACAGGTCTGTGCGGCCTAGGTGGGGCAAGATTCAGCAGTTCTGAGTTAGGTCAAAGTGGGACGAGAGACACCAGGTCCAGGTGAGGCCAAACTGAGGACCAGAATCACCAGATCCAGGTGAGGTCCATGTTGGAAGAGAGTCACCAGGTCCAGGAGAGGTCCAGGTGGACCAGAGTCACCAGATCCAGGTGAAGTCCAGGTGGGACCAGTGTCACCAGATCCAGGTGAAGCCCAGGTGGGCCAGTCTCTAGTCAGATAGGCCCAGGA
>NW_023331721.1:0-35042 GCF_011100685.1 Canis lupus familiaris | reverse complement strand
TTATAGGCCAAACACCAAGCCAAATGAGTGCCCCAGAAAGGTAAATTAAGGGCACTTGTTGAACTAAGGCATTGAGTGTTAGATTATAAAAGATTATAGATTACAGACAAACTCTAGGGCAATGCTTGTGAAACTTCAGCCTGCATAATAAAGCCTGGAGAGCTTATGAATATACAGATTCCTGGGCCCTGCCCTACAGGTATTTTCATTCAGTAGGTCTGGAGGGGCCCAAAAATATATGGTTCTAATAAATTCCCAGATGAGATGATGCTAGGGCCATCAGATCACATTTTGAGTAACATTGCCCCAGGACATCCTTCTATGAAGTGTGGACCCTGTTATGGATTCAATTGTGTCCCTGGAGAAGATATAAGGAAGCGCTAACCCCAGTGCCTGTGTATGAGACCTTACTTGGAAATAGTTTTTTGCATCTGAAATCAAGCTAAAATGAGATCATCAGTGTGGGCCCTAATGTAATATGACGTATCCTTACAAGAAGAAGAAAGAGACACACAGATAGAAAATCATGTGAGACAACTGAGGCAGAGGAAGGCCAAGGACCACTAACAACTAACTGCCCAAAGCTAAGAGAAAGGCATGAACCAGATTCTCCTGTGGAGCCCCCTGTGACAACATGACCCTGACATTGCATTGAGTCAGACTTTTAGCCTCCGGAATTGTGAAAGAATACATTTTTGCTGTTTTAAGCTATCCAGTTTGTGGTACTTTGGTACAGCAGTCCTGGGAAACAAAGACAGACCCCAAAGAAGTACACCATCAGTGAAAGAGTAGACCAGAGACGGCCTGCTACCATGTCTGATGGTACACAGAAGCAAAATGCCCACTGTTTACTCCTGATAGTAGGGGAGAGAAACAGGATTTCCCCCTGGGAATCTGTAACCACAGCTTGCCCTCGCCCATTTGCAGCCCAAATTTACACCAACCAAGTGGTCAAATACAAAAGTCTCAAGGATTTACTTTCTAGGGGTCTAATACTGGTAGTGCCTCTAGACACCCAGCAGAAGCAAATGCAAATCTCTGGAGGAACCTACCGTTAACCCAGGCCTCAAAGTATTCCTATAGACAAAGAATACAAGCTTATGGAAGAAAGAAAAAAAAAAGAAAAGAAAAGAAAAGAAAAGAAAAAAAGAAAGAAAAGAAAGAAAAGAAAAGAAAAAAAAGAAAAGAAAGAAAAAAGAAAAGAGAAAAAGAAAAAAGAAAAGAAAAAGAGAAAAAAGATAGATTTTAAATTGGAAAACATACGATATACCTCATACAACGTAGTCAACAGAAACAAAAGTTGAGTTAGACCTTCAGAAAGAATTTCGATGCCAGAATTATCAGGCTTAGAATATAAATAAAATTTTTAAAGAAATAAACTTGAATTTAAAAGATGGAAGAAACAGACCATGAAACATGTCCAAACCATTCTGAAACAACCAAATAACATTTTGAAAATACAATAACTGAAATTTTACAATCAATGAATATCCAGCAGCTGAGTGTATGGCTGAAGAGGCAGACTGAAGAAGTTACTCATAATGCCAACAGTAACAGAAAGGGAATCAGAAATAAGAAATTAACAGTTATGGGGATAGAGTAAGAATATCTAACTAGGTCTAATGAAGTGTACTAGAAGGAAAGGTCAAAAGTAATGGGATGGAGAAGCAATGTTAACAATAACTTGGAAAAAAATTTTATTTTTTTTATTATTTTTTTTTTTTAATTTTTATTTATTTATGATAGTCACACAGAGAGAGAGAGAGAGGCAGAGACACAGGCAGAGGGAGAAGCAGGCTCCATGCACCTGGAGCCCGACGTGGGATTCGATCCCGGGTCTCCAGGATCGCGCCCTGGGCCAAAGGCAGGCGCCAAACCGCTGCGCCACCCAGGGATCCCGGAAAAAAATTTTAAATGAATGAAGTCCTCACCTAAAATTGATTCAAGAAAATAGAGAGAATCTATAACCATTAAAGAAATGAAATAACTAGTTTAAAATCTTCGTACATAAAAAGCACCCAGCCCCAGTGGTTTCACTGGCACATTCCACCTATTATTCCAAAAAGAAATCCAAAATTACATAGGGTATTCCAGAGTATAGAAAAGAGGATACACCCTCAACTTCATTTATGAGGTTGACACAATATTAACACCAAAATCAGACAAGGACAATATAGCCAACACCACTCACAAACCTAACTTTAAAAAAAAAAACTAAACTAAATATTAACAAGTCACTTAACAGATTAAGGGCCAGAAAAAATATTATCTTAATGGAAGCATTAGAGAAAATATAGTATCACTCATTACAAAAACTGTGAGCAAAACCAGGAATAAAAAGAATCTTAGGGTGATAAAGTTTATTTCTGAAACTCCTACAGCAAGCACAGTACTTTTTGGGAAACTGTTGAAGCATTCCTTTTAAAATCAGGAACAAAAAAGCAAGTATGCCTGCCTTCACTACTTTTAGTCATTTTCAATTAGAGATTTTTACCACTGCAGTAAGGGGAAGAGAAAAAAGTACTAATTCCTGGAAAGACACAACATTGTGTTATATTCTCAGATAACATGACTATTTATCTGGAAATCCCAAAAGAATCTACAGTTTAGCAAGATTTCATTCTTCTAACAAGTAGCTGCAAGATGAAAATTTTATTAAAATACTAAATATATTGGCATCAACAAATATCAGATACTTGGGAATAAATCTAACAAGTGACATGCAAAACAGCAAAGCTCACAAAATTTTATTGAAAATAATTCAAAACCTAAGTAAAGAGATAGATACCATGTTTATGGATTGGAACACTCATTATCTTAAGAACATCAGTTTTCCATTCGCCCATATATTCAACGGTACTCCAATCAAACTCCCAACAGATTTTTGAGTGAGTGTGAGTCTATATGTGTGTGTAATAATTCTTTTTTTTTTAATAACACATAATTCAAAGATAATTCTAACCACGTATATAAAAGAGGAAAATGCTAAGATACCCTTGAAGGTGGGGGTCTTGCCATTCCAGACATTAAGACTTTTCACAAAGCTGTGGTCATTAAGACAGCGGTACTGCTGGAGGGCCAAAACTGTTCAATGCAACAAAAGAAAGGGCCCAGAAACAAATCTATAATCTACGAGAACTTGATTTATAACAGGGCTGGGCGTTGCAGATCTGAAGAGAAAGGATGAACTTTATAATAAATGGTGCTAGGATAACATTTTGTTTATTAAAAAAAAAAATTCTAGAGTTCTACTTTTACCTCATACATAAAAATCAACTCAAGATGGAGTAAGAAATTATTATTATTTTCTTAAGATTTTATTTATTTATTCATGAGAGGCACAGAGAGAGAGAGAGAGAGAGCAGAGACACAGGCAGAGGGAGAAACAGGCTCCATGCAGGGAGCCCGACTTGGGACTCTCAGGTCTCCAGGCTCATGCCTTGGGCTGAAGGCAGATACTAAACTGCTGGGCCACTGGGCTGCCCTGGAGTAAGAATTAAATGTGAATGGCAAAACAATGAACTGCTAGGAGCGGGGCAGTCCGGGTGGCTCACCTAAGTGAAAGAGGATTAGTGTCCAGCATATTTAAAGAACTCCTACAAATTAAATGGTAAGGACAAGAGAAAATTTGGCAAGACTTGAACAGGCCTTCACAGAAGAGAGAATCATGAATGGGCAATAAACATATGAAAGGATGTTTCAATCTCATTAGTATTCAGGGAATGCAAATTAAAAACCATAATGAGATTCCATTTGGTACCCACCAGACTGGCAAAAAATTCTAAAGTGTGACAATATCAAGTGACAGTAAAACCTTGGTGCAACTGAAATTATATACATACCGCTGAAAGGAAACCATTTTGGAAAACCTTTTCTGAAAAACAAGATGTGGAGGGGCCTTGCCAGGCCAGATATCAAGAATTTTCATAAAGTTATGACAATTAATACAGTGTGGTCCTGGTGCAGGGTCAGACAAATTGGTTAATGGGACACAACCAAGAGCCCGGAAATAGACTTAAACATCTATAGAAAACTTAATTTATGTTTATTGGGCCAAGTGAAAAAGCCTATATCCTATACCTCAGCTATTCTGTCCTAAAGAAACAGGTGTACCTGGAAACACATACCAGAAAGCTCATTGCAAAAAAAGAAAGAAAGTTCATTGCAGAGTTCTTTGCAAGAATGAAAGAGAAAAACAAAAATCTAGAAAGAAACCTAATGTCCATCAACAGTGGCGGTGTACTGATACAATGAAGGTAATGTTCTATTTCTTGAACAGGCAATGAGTAAAGGAGTGTTTATTGTGTCATTATCCATTATACCCCTCACCATTTATTTGCA
This sequence comes from Canis lupus familiaris, assembly GCF_011100685.1. Lineage (NCBI taxonomy): Eukaryota > Metazoa > Chordata > Mammalia > Carnivora > Canidae > Canis > Canis lupus. The sequence continues at coordinate 30,701 of NW_023331721.1, read as the reverse complement.
GTCTTTTTTGTTGATTTTACCCAAATCAAGAAAAGTCTGTAAATTGAGACAAAATAAGATATTAGAACACCACAGTGTTCACCTTTCTTTAGCCTGTTTTTTAGATGAACTTTCTTCAGCTTAGGACCTTTCTGCAGCAGAACCAGAAGCTATGGGAGGCTGAAAAATGACCAATCTCTCACCCAAAAATATCCAGAGCTTAGGTCCCTGGAACCTATGAATGTGACCTTATAACGGCAAACGAGACATTGCAAGTGTGGTTAAGTTAAGGATTTTGAGATGGGGAGAGTATCCTGGATTGCCCAAGTGGGCTCTAATGTAATCACAAGGGTCCTTGTAGGGGGTACGAAGACAGAGAGAAGGCAAAGCGATGACAGAAGCAGAGAGTGGAGTGATGTGGTCACAAAGAATGCCAACAGCCACCAGAAGCTGAAAGAAGCAAGGAATGGATTTTCCCCTGGAGCTTCTAGAAGTCCTGCCAACATCTGGATTTTAGTTGCCAAAAGACTCATTTCAGAATTCAGGCCTCCAAAACTATCAGAGACTTATTTATGCTGTTTTAAGCCACCAAGTTTACAGCTCTTACAGCAGCAATTATAGACTAATATAGTGGGTGAGGATGCTCAACCTCACCCATCTGTTTGTCCCAGACCGTTTTTCACTCAGTGCACCCTCTCATCTGCCTCTCTCTCCCAACTCTGGATGCCACAGTGTTCCTCAGTCAGACAGATGCAGCAGTGGTTCAATGCCTTCACATATCAGATGCACCACTTTTTCTGCTCAAAGGGCTGCTCACTATAATTCCCAACCAAAGCCAGAAAAGTCCATTCACATATGCCCACAAAACACCTCCGAGGTGGAAAGAGCACTGGCTGGGAAGGAGGGACAACTGAATCCAAGTCCAAGTTTCCCAATGACTGGCTATGCGACATTATCAACTTCTCAAAGATGGAATGAAATACATTCATCTTTATATTCCTGGTACCCAGAGTAGTGCTTGGCACAAAGCAAATGGTCAATAAATAGTCAGTGAATCAATGAATGAATCAATCAATCTCATTCAAGGCCTACCCACTGAAAAAGAGAATATTTCCAATAACTCTTATCTCTCTTCCTCTAACACTGTAAGGGGAAATATTAAAATCATAGTTTTTGAGTTGGAAGTTCTTAGGGTTGGAAGCCAAAAAGAACTCACTATCTCAAATTAGCACCCAATTACTAGATAATCCTGTCCTTCTCTCAAGTCAAAAGTTTTTCTTCTAGTCACCACTAGTCCTAGTCAATCCCTGTCAACAACTAAACTAAGCACTTTGAGAACTAAGACCTGGCCTCAAGTCTTGGCCTAGCCAATCAGGCTACTGACCTTGATAAATGACCTAACCCCTCGGGTCCTGTCTTCTTTCTCAATCAAACAAGAGCCTAATATAACTAAAATGCATTCTACCTCTAAGATCTCTCATTTTAAGCTCCATTGAGTTTTTATTTCAATCCTTTATTTTCTACTTTTAGAACTGCTTCTTTTTCCAATGGGCCCATTCTTCTCCCCACTCAGCCCCAAGATCTGTTGTTTCCTTGTATTTTCAATTCTTCAGTTTTCACTTAGACTTATTCTAAGGACTCTAAGTAATAGTACTGTAGATAAATAATACATAAAAGTAATATATTGTATTACTTATTTATTTATATCTAGAGGGCTAAGCCTGCTCCCTGGTGGTATATAATCCTGCTTAAAGTTGTTTTTTACCTAAAGTGTTTTGTAATTTTGGAGCGCGAATTCATGTTCTTTGGACAACTTTTAAACAGCAAGGGAAAAGCTATGACCTTTCTTATATTTTAAACAAATCATTGGAGGGACAGCAGTAGAAACAGGAAAAACAATTAGGATAATTCTGAAATAGTCTGGGAGAGCAATAATGGGGTTGGAACATGATGGTGGCAGTGGAGTTAGGAGTCAGTTGAATGGGGGAATATTCTGAAGATAGAGCCAAGAGGACTCCCTGATAAAACTGGATTCTACAGCACACAGGGCCTGGCTGAAGAGGTTACAGATTTCTCTGGATTCTTTCAACTTCCTCAAGAGGGACACATGGGGACCAGTGATTTTTTTTTCTCATAAGGAGAAAAAGCCCCTGCATGTTCCTGAAAACCCACTGTAAGTCCCCACCATCAGCTGATTGTATTTTACCATACCTCTTTCTCAAGGTAGGCTGTATCCCACTCTCCTCTGAGTAGCATGATCTTCTCAGCATAACACTATGTCTGACAGACATTGTCTTGGCAATCTAAACCCCAAGTAGGGCAAAACTAAATTTTACACAGGTCACAACTAGGCAGCCCATCTGTAAAAGGTTCATGGTTGGGCACTGGGTTAGAGGAATCCAGTAATGCCATTCAGAACACATAAAAAGTCAGGGTTGTGACCTCTTAGCACCAGGAAGGATGAACCAGTTCAGCACAAATGGCTCATTTCTGATTCTACAGCCAATGACAGGAACCTTAGACAAGTCAATTTCTCTTCATTTCACAGGGGAGATGATGATATCTGACTCAGCGCTTCTCAAGCTCCATGGGAATCTTGCTGAAATGCAGATTGACTAGCTGTTGTGGGGCCTGGGATTCTGCATTCATAACTAGTTCCCAGTGGTGCCAATGTTGCTGGTACACAGATTACTCTTTGAGTAGCAAGGTCCTAACTCACTCTACACATGAAGAGCTGTGAGGGAGACAAAGAAACACATGTGATCCTTAAGGAGAAGTAAATGCACAAACCAAAGCTCATCTCCATTTACCTCTGAATTGCCATATTCTCCCCTTTTGCCTACAGGCCTTCTCCATGTGCCAGGGAATTTAACTGCCAACAGCCCCAACTTCACATCTTAATAGCTCTGGACCTTATAGGCAAGGCTGCTTTCTTTTAGCTCCAAAATCAACAAGCCCTGGGGAAGGATATGATGGCTCACTTTAGATCACATACCCACCTCTGGATCAATCTCTGTGCCCAGGGAAATGTGTAGCTGGGCCCACTCACATGCCCAATCCTGCGGCTGAGTGGAGGGAAGTGGGATGGGGTACGTTGCCAAGAAGGCAAGGGAAAATTCATTTTGAAGCTCGGAGTATCATCCATAGACCCTACAAGGAGGTAGAAAGGATGTGAATGCGTAACCACACCAGAGAAGCCCAGGTCGAATTTAACTAAGCTATGATTATGTGAAAATACCAATATTGAAAAAGAGGGAAAATGTAGGTACAGGAGGTGGATGGTCCTTAGAGGAAAGAGGCAGACGAGAGAGCCACGAGGCTGGACTGCCCCTATCCTGGCAAGAAGGAGGCACCTTTGGCTTAGAATTGCCAGGTGACTAACAAGTCCTACTGGAGGTGGGATGCTGGGGGCATGAGAGGAGGTGTTAACTTAGGTAAAGAATGCAGCTTCTGTCCGCTAATTGAGGGAGGGTGTATAAAATTCTGATGGTGGGGTTCTCCGATCCGGAATGGGTTAGGTCTAGGAGAGTCAATACTGAACCAACAGGTGTGCTCCCATTATCCTCTTCCCGCATGAAACATTCATGGGACCCCTTTCACATGGAGTCCAACCCCAGAGTCGTACTTATCAAGATAGTGTCCCAGGCAACTTCCTATCAATCATGAGATGAAACTCACTTGCAATCCCTGGTCTAGGTACATGTGCCATACTTGAAAGCCCTGTATCAGATAACCTGTCAACATTCCTTTAGACATCCCTACTGGGTGCCAAATACTTGGTTCTTTATCAATATTTCTTTTTTTTTTTTCTATAATCCCAGAAAAGCCCCTGGGTGCAACTAAAGAAAAACTCTAAAGGAAAACAATGTGCTTCTAAAATTTCAAAACAAACATACAGAACTATCCACTCTCCCAATCCATCAGGCCAATCCACCCAGGCCCAGAAGTGAGAGGAAAACACCCTCATAGTCCAAATGCAAATCCCTGGGCTTCATCCTTGGAAAAATTCTCACAGACACCAAGAATCCTGGTAACCAGTTGGGCATGGGCATGGCTCATCTCTGACAATGAAAATCCAAATGTGCCATACTTCCTGTGACTATTGTCTTCCATCCCTCCCAGCCTCTGGAACCTCCTTGGAAACACACACACACACACACAACACACACACCACACACACTACAAAACAACAGCCTCACTAGGTGACCATGAGGGCCTGACTCCCTCTTTTGTCATTCTTCCCAGGGCTCTGCCTCCTCCACATAATACATCCTCCAAAAAGATAGCTCACTTGAAAAGGAAGAGGAAAACTTGAGCCAGTAATAACCAGGTAAGACCTTCACTAGTCACTAACCTTCAAGAAGACACGGTTGGGAAAAGTACACAGAATGACCTTCCCAGCAGGCAGGCAGGATTAATAAAGAAACAAGGCAGCAGAGCAGCAGTGAAATCAAAGCTGGTATTTTTCACTCCTTGAGATATTCCTCTGTTTATAAATAAAACATGGTGCATTCGGGCCAGCTGGGGGAGAGAAGGGGACAACCAAGAGGTCTAGAGTTGTGCCAGGACCCCCCTAGGTGATGCTGGTCAACAGCCTTGTCTACAGACCAGGGGGCAGGGCTCTATGGTGGGGGCAGGTTCCATTAGGACTGTAAACAGTGGGTTAGCCCAGTGCTGGGACTAGATCCCAAATCCTCTGACTTCCAGTTCAATATTTCCCCCTCTACAATTGAAAGATTTAACCCAGCTTCCTACCCTATACCATCCCAGAGTGCCAGGAAATAAATCTTCAACACGATCTGAACCTCCAATTAATGGGGTTTTTTCTGCATTCCGTTTTTAAAAGCAACCCTCAAAGAAATGCAAGCCTATGTTAAGGATCCCTTTCCATTTATTTCCATTTGTTTGGCAACAGTTGGAGAATATCTTGAGGACAACTCACATTCCTTCCAGTCTTCTCTATTTGTACATCCTTCACCGGGACAATAGACTTCATGCTCCAAATCACAATCCTGGGACATAGCAGATCTACAGCCATTAAACTAAGACTGTCTTAAAATATCAGACTGGACATTCTAAAACTAACATTTTTTTTAAACATGTGCAATGTGGAAATAAGGGTTTCTTCTGTAACAGCTTTTAGGTTATTTGAAAAAAATTTTTAAATTAGAACTCTCTTTTCCCCCACACCAGTAATTGGAGTTTGGGTCTAATAACCAAAGGGGAAGAAGCTCTGGATTTATTTAGCCAACATTCTGGACCTTAGCCAAAATTCTGTCCAAAGACAATGAAGCAATCCCTGCTCCTTGGAATAAATGCTTCAAGATAGTGCATTCTCCCAAGAAGGCCATGAGCAATCTCTGTGTGAATCCTCCAGGGCACATAAACATACTCTCTCCCCAGTTTAAAATTCATTGATGCCTAAGACTTGAGTTCTTTGGGGTTTGTTTTGAGGTTTTTTTTGTTTTTGTTTTTTTTTTAGATTTATTTATTTACTCATTAGAGACAGAGACAGAGAGAGAGAGAGAGAGAGAGGCAGAGACACAGGCAGAGAGAGAAGCAGGCTCCATGCAGGGAGCCTGATGTGGGGACTCGATCCTGGGACTCTAGGATCACGCCCTGGGCCGAAGGCAGGCACTAAACCTCTGAGCCACCCAGGGATCCCCAACTTGAGTTCTTTGTAAAGAAAAGAAAATATTGTAAAGTAGGCAAGCAAGCCAGGCATAAAAGGAACTCCTGTGTTCCATGCAGATATCAACTAGGTTTCTAACAAGGCCAACCTTGACACTACACTGATTATTTCTTCTTTACCCCTCTTCCTAGGCTGAGTCAATAGAGTTAGGAGAAAAGACAACTAGCCACAAAAGCAGCATCTCAAATCGGTCCTCACTCTAAGAACTTTGGGCACAAGCCTGTCCTGATGCCCATTAACCAGCATTCCTAGGAGATAATACTGGCTGGCTCCCCTGCTTATCCCAAGGCCTTGATCTCCTTCCACATAACCAGCCTTTACTGAGCGTACTCAAATACCAGGTACTTCAAAAAAGAGGTTTGGGAGGGGCGAGGGGTCAGAGAGGGAAATAAGCCATGGTTACTGTCCTAGAAACACTCAGAGTCAATGGCAGGACAGATATCTACAGAGGACCATCTGCCTGGATGCCATCAGATTGTTCTGAGGCCTCTGGGTGGAAGGAAGACACTCCCTCTCCATCCTCAGAACACAGTGATAGGTCTTCCTTAAATGTTCTTTGATGTCACAGAGGCTTACATAGCCTTGAAAAAGTTTCTTATAGGAAACGGGACTGGTGAACAAAATCACAGGATGCCATAGCAGAGGTCTTGGGAGCTTGAAAGAGATCAATTTCAGACAACTGTTAAGGGCAGGCAGGGGTGGAAAGGGCATTGGACCAAAAATCCAGAGCCTGTTTTCTTCACAAGCTTACCTTGTGTCCTTGGGCAAGGCATATACTCTCTTGCAGTGTTACAGATGAGAAGGGAGAATTTATGAGTAGTTTTTATTAATGCTAAAACCCACGTATTTTCCAAATTATTTTTTATTTCGAACCCGAATATACAAACCAAACAAAAGGGAGTTACTCCTTATTGATCAGGCTGGGTGACCCTCGGGGAAGCCAGTTTGCAAAACACAGGAGTAGATTAAGAGCCTCTTCCAGAGCTCTTACTGCACCCTCCCTTAGTTCCCTAACCTGGGGCGGGGATGGGGAGAGCAGAAGATGCTCGGCAAATTTATGTATCACGTGTTCCTGAAATCTCTGCAACAGCAACATGAGGTTAACTAGTTCTTGAACTAGGATCTCTTGTGAGCTGGAATCTGATCGCCCAACAGATCTGAACCAAGGGTTTTCTGATTCTAAATTTGGTATTCCTACTCCTTGCTAAGAGGTATGTGGAAATTTGGGCTGAATCAATAAATTCATTAAATTATAAATATACGTGCATATATGCATTGGAAAAAACATCTTGAAGAACATACTTTTCAAAATTACCGTTAGCTATCTCTGTGCGGTAATAATGTGGATGATTTTCAATCTATTTACCTATACTTCCTGAATTTCCTATAATGAGGTTATTATTTATGTGAAACTGGTACTGCTTATTAAATTGGTTTAATAATTGACAACTGACACTTCCATGTTGGGTTTCTATAGAGACAGTGATAGGTGGAGTTGACCATGGAAATAACAACCCCGAATCCCACAAATTCTCCCTTGGGGCAGAGGGTCCTGGATGACATGGCAGTTCTCATGGTCATTTCAGTACCTCCGAAGCTTCACTTCTGGGGAGTGTGGTTTTAGAAAGTAACAGCAACACCGAGACCCCTTCCAATATATACGTCTTTTCTCTACCTCTCCCTCAGCTACCTTGTGTAGTAGAGGAGGGGGAATGCTAATAAAATTAAAGATGGTCACATGGACCCCCAGACTGGAAGCCTTCACTCTCCGGTGGGCCAGCCCCAGCCCAGTAGGACCTAAAGAAAATGAGCTCTCCAGCCAGGCCCATGAAAGTCTCTGGCCACACCCTGCCCTTCCCTGCCTCCCCCCCCCCCCCGCCCCCCCCCCTCTCCAACAAGCCACTGCCAAATAGGAAGATCACACATTAGTTCAGGAGAAAAAATACCACCCTGAAGGCAAGACAGGCCTTGGTAAGGCACGAGGTGGGGCAAGGCGTTCCAGTCGCTTCCCTGTATTATTCATGTCAGCTCTGCCCTCAGAAATCTTCTAAATATTTAACATGCCCCCTCGAGGTACAGCACCAAGCTCCAGCAGTCCGCAACAGCTGTGGAGAGGCCTGCATGGAATGGATGACTTGGGGGGGGGGGGGTCCAAGAGGCACATCCACTCTGGCCTTCTGGCTTTGGGAAGAAAGCCCAGAATGGTGGCCGGGATAGAACGCTGAGAATGACTTCAGAAGGCTGCTTCTGGCTGCTTCTTTGGAAATCAGTAGAGAAGGGTAGGAGATGGGAGATGTTTCACGACGTTGGAGTGATAGCGCACAATCAACCGGAGTCCCGAAGCCCCTCTTTCCCAGACAAAGAAAAAGCCCGAGCTGCACCTCCCACCTTCCCCTCCAGGCCAATTTCAGCCCCAGCTCCCCTGAGCAGGTGGCAAACGTGTCCTGACTCAGGCAAACACGGTCAGGGAAGGAGAGGAACTACAACAGCCTCGCGCATCTCCAAAGAGAAATGAATCCACGAGGGAAGGAGCTCTTCAAATGTCTACTCAGCTCTGGGGCTTGACAGAGCAAGGTGCCCCCCCCACCCCCCCCACCCCCCCATGACTTCACGCAGGCCTCTCACCCCAGATGACTGTGCGCTCTCCGACAAGGCCTGGGAGGTGTCATCGCCACCCCCACCCCACCCCCCGGCGGCCGGCTGTCACTTCGAAATTTCCCGTGAATTCCTGGAGATGCCCACCCCGATCTCTCTCTCAAGCCCCCGCCAAAGGAATCCGACACGGGGGCCGCGAGGTGTCCCCCCGCGGTGCAGACCCGTCCCGCTGTGTCCTAGCCGCCTGCAACCGCTGTCAGTCCGAGACACCTAAAATGAGGGGTATATTCTTTCGAGGCCACTAGGAGCCCCGCCTTCGGCTCTCGCCCTCCCCGCGCTGACCCCTGCGGGCGGCGCCCCAGGCTCGGCCCGGCCTCGCTCGCTCGCACCTGACAAAGCGTGGCCGTGGCGGCGGCGCGAGGGCGCGAGACCCCCGCCTGCGGGGCTCCCATAGGAGGCGCGTGGCTGCGCGGCGCGGCGCGCCCATTCGGGGCCCTTGCAAACCGCCCCCACCCCGGGGAACAAGCGGCCCGCGAGCGCCCGGCCCCCGCCGCCCCGCCCGGGCCCCGCACGCAGCCGCCGGCAGGCGTCCTCGGCCGCTACTGTACCTGCTAAATTTAGCGGCCGCCGGGTATTAATAGCCGGAGCGAGCGCGGCCGGGCGCTGCCGGGGCGCGCGCAGCCCGGGGCGAGGGGCGGAGAGGGAGGGAGGGGAGGGAAGGGGCGCGGGGAAGGGCACTTACACCACCAGCCTGGAGATGATCCATGACACCATGGCGGGCGCGCGGGCGGGCGCGGCCGGGGCAGCGCGGCGCGGCTCGGCTGCGGGCGGCGCGGGCGGCTGCGGCGCTCCGGGCACGTCAGTCCGCGCACGGCCGCCGCCGCCAGCAGACTGAGCGCGCACCGCCGCCCTGCCCGGCGCTCGCGCGTCAGCGCAGCCGCGGCACGTTCCGGCGGCGGCGGCGGCGGCGGCGGCGGCGGCGGCGGCGGGCCCCAGCCCCCCGGGGCTCGGCGGGGCCCGCGGCGATTGGGCGGCGAGGCGGTCGGGCTCCAGCGGGACCCGCCCCGGCCGCGTCGCCCCAGCCCGCGGCCGCCTTCGGGCGGTGCCCTCCGCGCGCCGCTGTTGCACCCGCTGCTCCGTGGAGGCCCTGAGGCGGAGACCCGGGGGCCGCCCCACCCTCGGTGCCGCGGTGGGGAAACCGAGGCCCGGCCCTGGCCCGCGGAGATGTGTTCGTCTCCCCCACCTGCTCGGGTTGGGGTGCAGTCATCCCTCACTTGGACCCCGTGGCCCGCCCCCTAAGGGACTCACCTGTATCCAGACCTGACCCCTCCAATCTGTCGCCCACAGGGCATTATCTACATAAGAAACAAATCTGGGCCAGGCGCCTCTCCTAGTTAAAAGACTAAAGGGTTTCTGCAGGATCCGGTCCCTGCCTGCCTGCCTGCAAACTCATTGCCACCACCCTTCCCCAATTAGCCGTCTTGCTCTTTCCAACTCAGGCATTTTGGATTTACATGTGAGCCGTTCCGTCTCTCCGGGTCATACACTCCATGCCTCACCTCCTTCTTCAAGGCTCAGATAAAGCTTATCTCTGAGGAAGGCCTTTCCGAGGGGGCTGCTCCAGCATTTCTGTGTGGAATTGGTTCAGGGGTACAATCCGGCCAGGAGGAACCTAGAAGCTCCTAGGGCATAACACCACTGCCCTGCTGAGCCAGTTTGGTGCCTTAAGCAAAAGGGAAAATGTGTATACTATACACACATCCTAACATATATTTTTTAATTGCATTAAGTATTTTTATCTTGATAACTGCATTTGATGGTACCTCCCCTTAAATTTTGCCCCTGTGACAAATGCCTCACCTTCCTCACCCTGATTCTGGCCTTTATTATGTAAGTTCCGATACATTATTCCCTTGTGCTAAGAAAACCTTTGTCCACTGTTGGTCTGTTCTGCCTCGGCTCCCTCACCCCCCTCCATGGTACTCTCCCAGAGCACTATTCCCCCTTACTGACGCTCATGTCGTGTGTAAGTCAATGTCAGATGTGAGAGGCACCTGAGAGGAGCTAGCTTGAAGCTTTCTTTAAAAGGCCCTGCCCAACATGGCTTGCTTCCTTGCAGAGGCAAGGAGACCTCAGGCCTTGACAGGAGGCTGGAAATGTACTAGCAATGTGTGTGGTGTGTGTGTGTGTGTGTTGTGAGAGAGAGAGAGAGAGAGAGAGAGAGAGAGAGAGCCAGAGAGAGAGAGAGAGAGAGGCAGGAACAGATACAGGAAGAAGAAAGACCTTGCCCACAATAAGGGGACAGAGGTGAGACATCTATGACAACGGGTCTCCAAAGGACCATAAAATACTTGTAATTTAGCTTAGTTTAGTTATTGTTGTTTAGTGCTGTCTGACCCAGTTTGAGGCCCTGGCTAAAGCTGGTCAGTTCCCCTTCTTGGGCAGCCAATTAAGCCTACATCCCCTCCAACCACCTCCTTAATCAGGCTCTCACACTTTAGACCTTAATCGCTCCAGGGTCGGTACCAGACAACCCCAGACGGCAACTTTGCCCTAGACCCACTGAAATTATTCAAATAAGCCAGTGCTAAACCTGCTTGTTTCTTCCTTGCTCTTTCCTTCCCTGCAGAAGCCACTGTTCCTCTCTCTCTCCCTCTGCCTTCGAACCTACTCCCGTGTTGGCCCTGTGAGGCCCTAAAGGCATGGCTGTGTTCTGTTCAGTAACTGTGAGTGTAACAAAACTTAAACTTTCTAGTTTCTCTCTTGATCTGTGTCTAGCTTGTGATGCCTTACCCAAGGTACACCGTTTAAAAAATACCCCACAGAAAAAGCTTGGAGAATACCTACTAGGTAGATCAGAACAGTACTAAGCATCTCTTCCTGAGACCCACCTCCTTCCATCCATGCCCTTCTGCCCCCTATCGCCACTCCCTGGAGAGGTCAGAATATACTATTAGCAATCTTGGGGAGTGGAATACTATGGCTCAAGATGTCCTTTTGATGGAAAAACAGAAGAATCTTTCTGCATATTGTTTCTCCCCCTGGAGCATGTCCCCTGTTCCTATAAATGGAATTCTCCTATGAATGGAATTTACTATTACCCAGAACTGGACAGTTTAATTCATGAAATGAGACCATTCACGGTGTTTAAAATATCTGGAGATCCCTCTATTGTCTGAAGAACACCAGAAAAGTAATGGGACACAAACCTGAGATTTCAGTCAAGGTTTGGGAAAAAATGTTCCACGCAGCAAATTTCAACAGGCAGAGAAGGGAAAAGATTAGAGAAAGAAGAAAGTTGCATTTTTACTTCGTTCTATCTCAGGGCAACTGTTAACACGTACTATATCTCTCCACCTTAGACTCCCTCCAGTTTGTCCTTGCCCCGGAAAACACGAGGCCAGGGAATGGACACAGCCTTCTCAACGTTGGAACTCTTACAGCCTTATCAGTCGTTTCACTTTATGTACTTTTTCACATGAACAGCTGCTATAATGGATGCTTATTCTCTGTCTTTGCCCCACACCCTTGCCCTTTCTTCTGAGAAGACCTCTCCTTTTTGTATTGAAAAATGATTTTTCCCATGCTCCAGTCTTAAAAAGCATCCATTTTCTCACATGTCCTTACTACTATGATTGGCTCATGGGTGATCACTGAATGTACAGCTGGTCCAAAGTTCTCCCTCAGGATTTTTTTTAAAAAGATTTTATTTATTTATTCATGAGAGACACACAGAGAGAGGCAGAGACACAGGCAGAGGAGAAGCAGGCTCTCTGCGGGGAGCCTGATGCGGGACTGGATCCCAGGACCCTGGGATCACTACCTGAGCCAAAGGCAGATGCTCAACCACTGAGCCACCCCGACGTCACTTCCCCAGGATTTTTAAAGTTGAAAATAGATCACACACGGGTGAAATTTCAGGAGGCCAGGTGAAGAACCACCAGAAAACAGTGTGCCAAACAATTCCTGGAGCTCACACAGAGCTGGGAATATTTTTATCTTCATACAAGCCAAAATGGAGGAGACCTCTTAATAACATGAAGCAATGGCTAGAGCTCTCAAAAGGGAACTTGGTATTGGGAGAAAAATTAGCTCTAGACTAAAAACTGATCTGGATCTTCCCTAACACAGCTTAAAGCCAAAGCAAAAATATCAAATTTATCCAAGTAACTTAACTGTTCCCCAGAAAAACAGAGTTCAACACTAGAGAACAAATAGAAAAATCCAATACTCAGTACAGTAAAATGTATAATGCCCAACATACAAACAAAATTATCAGGCTTGAAAAGAACATGACTGGGGCACTTAGGTGGCTCAGTTGGTTAAGCGTCTGCCTTGGGCTCAGGTCATGATCTCAGGGTCCTGGGATCCAGCCCCACATCAGGCTCCTGGCTCCTCCCCCACCCATGCTTGTGCTCTCTCTCACTCTCTCAGATAAACAAATAAATCTTAAAAAAAAAAAAAAGAAAAGAAAAAACATGACTAATTAGCAGGGAAAAAAAGATCATTAGAACAGACCAAGAAATGACAAAAATGATGGAATTGGCCAAGATCTTCAAATATATATATATTGAAGAGACATTCACCAAAGAAAATATACAAATGACAGAAAAAGGAAAAACAAAGACATGAAAATATGCTCTAAGATCATTAGGGAAATACAACTTGAAACCACAATGAGATACCACTACCCATCTACAACAATGACTAAAATTAAATACTGTCCATACCCACTTCTGATGAGGATGTGGAAAAAACTAGAACTCTCATACACTGACAGTGAGAATGTCAAATGGTTTTTCCAGAATGATTTGGTAGTTTCTCTTAAAGTTAAACATGTACTTTATATATGACTCAGAGATTCCACTTTTTATTCAGCCAAGAGTACTGCATACATGTGCCCATATAAAGACTTGTTCATTGTAGCTTTATTTATTAATTCACATTCATACTTAATTTTGCATGTATAGTTTTAAGGACCCAAATTCTTTAAGTTTTAGGCTTGAATATGCCCCTGAATGTTTTATTGTATTTAATTTGCATTCCCTAGTGTGGACAGTGAGATTGAATTTTATCTATTAGTCAGCTATTTATGTTTCTTCTTTTGAGAATTGCCTTTTCTTATTCCTGGCCATTTTTCTATTTGAGTGCTTTTGCCATTTTCTTACTCATTTGTAAAAGTTATTTGTATAAGGATACCAACCTCTTGTCTGTCATATATGCTAGAATTTTCCCACTCTACCAGTTGCCTTTTAAATCTATTATATCTCTGATAAATGTAATTTTAACATATGTATTCATTTTTATTTTATGCTAATACAACAATTAATCTTTATCGCTAATGCAGAAACTATATCTTTGTTCTATTTTGTCTTTTTTTATTTGGGGCAAGTGTTCCAGTCAAATCAAATTATTTTTAATCCTGTTATCAGTGGTGTTAACTATTATCCTAGGGTATCTATTAGTTTGTTTTCAACTGCAAATAGAACACCCAACCAAACAATAGGAGTTCATTTTTCTCACATAACAAGAAGTACAGCAGAGATTAGGGATTTAACAGCTCATTGACATGAGAGCCTTAGGTCAGCTTCTCTGCAATACACTTGGCTTTCTCTCATGGCTAGGAGAGGGCTACAAGCAGCATCAAGTAATATTGCCCTCATGCAAACATGCCCAAAGGCAGGAAAGAAAGTATAGAGGTTTCTCACCATCTTTAATAAGGAGGAAAATATTTCATAGAAGGAACCCCTGCCGACCCTGAATTCCCCTTAATTTCAGAGGCCAGAACAGGGCCAACTGGTCACTCCATCCAGTCCCTGGCAAAAGGGGAATGAATGTACTCTGCTTTGACTCATTCATGATCTTTTTCTCCAGAGTTTGGCCATCTTCCTTGAGTACCTTGCTCTCCGATATTAAACAAAATTGGAGTTAGGATAGTTAGAAAAAATGGTGAACTGGCATTTGGGTGGGCAACCAACAATGTCTCATCTACACGATTAATAAGATTACTATATTAGTTTGCTTGAACTGCCATAACAAATTACCACAGACTAGATGGCCTTAAACAACAAAGTTTTACTCTCTCACAGTTATGGAACCTGAAAGTCCAAAACCAGGGGTATTTGCAAGGCCATATACCTTCTTTACAGGGCACAATCCTCCCTTACCTCTTCCTAGCTTCTGATGGTTGCTGGCAGTCTCTGCTATTTCTTGGCTTGTCACTGTATCATTCCAATTTCTTCTTCTATCTTTATGTGATCATCTCCCTTTATGACTGTCTTCATATGGCCTTCTTACAAGGAAACCAGTTATTGAATTTAAGGCCCCACTCTGATCTAGTATGATCTCATTTTAACTTAACTAATTATATCTGCAAAGACCCTTATTTTCAAATCAGGTCACATTCTTAGGAACTGAAGGTTAGAACTTCAAAAACATCTTTTGGGGAACATAGTTCAAACCCCAACAATCACTATCTCTGTACTTATATCCAAATCTCTGACACAATGCTAAGAGAACTGTAGGATACACCTCAGCACACACTGCCAGTGGCCTCAGCTTTAACAGTCAGGTACCTTAACCCACATTATGGCAGTCTTAATAATTTATGTTCTAAAAACTCTCCCTGCTTCCCCAAAGAAGCTCTGTTATTGCCAGTCTTCTCACCTCCAGCCTCTCCTGGAGCCCACTCTAGAGCATTTGAATCACCCATGTGTTACATAGCTTAGCTCCTGTCAACTTCCTCACCCAATGGCAATTCTGAAATTTTCTTGAGATAACAACCCCACTCTTATCTGTCAATTCACACCTCCAAGTTCAAAAACCTACTACATTAAAGTAAATTCTTTAAGAGCTACTGGCACCTTTAGACAGAAGAAATGAAGGAAGGAGGTTAGGAGGGAAAGGAAGAAGGGAAAATTAAATGGCTTGGGTGAGCATGAAGAAGAAGAAGAAGAAGAAGAAGAAGAAGAAGAAGAAGAAGAAGAAGAAGAAGAAGAAGAAGAAGAAGAAAGAAGAAGAAGAAGAAGAAGAAAGAAGGAAGGAAGGAAGGAAGGAAAGGAAGAAGAGATGAAAGGAAAGAAAGAAAGAAAGAAAGAAAGAACGAAAGAAAAGAAAGAAAAGAAAAGAAAGAAAGAAAGAAAGGGAAATGGAAGAAAGATGTATAAAAAGGGAGTGATGCCAAAGGAGATGTCAATGGTTTCCAACAATGGGATTCTTAGATATACCTAAAAGACCCACATCAAAGCACTGACCACAGGGGCAATCGCAGGAGTGTGGTGGGAAAGGAAAGGCGAAACAAACTTAATCCTGAGCCCTAGTCTGGCTGAGACATCCCTGAAATCCACCTGGCCTACTTGATCCACATCTCATCTTCCCAGTATCCTGACTGAGTATATAAAGAGCTTAGTCTTGAATGTGCCTCAGTTACCCTCAGAGTCAATACTAGCCTTTGTCATCATGTTCTAACAGGGAAAATATGGACCCACTTGGGTCCAGGAGACTGTAGCAAGTTCAGCACTATCTAGCATATGGACCCTCCTTGATACTGAGCTCAGAGAATGAGGCAGCCACAACAACAAAATAGTTGCTTACAGGTCACCCTTGTGAATGTGTGCAACACATTCACAAGGCACTTCAGACAATTTGGAGTCTCTTTCTAGTGGATTAGAAAGTGGGAATATCTCAAAGCAGCCAATAGATGGAGCTGTCTCTATCACACCAAAAACAACTGTGGGACTTTTTCTCCATTCTATTAATGGATTTCTGCTGAAATGACTGAGTAGAACAGAGGCCTATGTAAGATGCAGACCATAGGGTCACTAACTACATTCACATTCCATTTACACTTTTCTGAGGTTGTATCTAGGAGCCCTGGACACGAAGAAGATGACTGTAGTATGAATTGAGAAATGGTCAACATTTCTTTAGTGCTCAGCCTGATATTATAAGTCAAGGTCAGCGGTCTGTGCCTAAGGACACCCACAGATTTTAGTCATATAATAATGAAGCACACAGCACATAGGTGGCTATCTGACTCATGGGGAAATAGTCAAATATGGGAGAGTAGGGTCCAAGAGGTCAACTCTGGGCTGTTGAGCCCTCCTCTCTGGTTATAGCTGATTGGTCCAGAGGTGGATACTTGACTGAAGACAGGCCAATCAGAACATTTCCTTGAGATTTTTCAAGCTGGAATAAGGGAAATGTAATAATCCTGCTCTGACAAATGATGCATCAGGAACTACTCTCCTCATTTTTTTCTTTGCATGGAAGAAAACCATCAGAATTAGGAGGAATTTAACCTGACATATAGAAACAAGAGTAAGGAAGAAATGTCTGCATCATTTAAAACCTTGGTTCTAGAGCTTTGAGTCCAGATTATCCCTGCCCTTCATATGTTATGTAAGCATCCTTACCACAAATCTCATTTTGGGCACAGGGTGGGCTTCTGGCACTTGCAGGCAAGTCTTGAGAAATAAATGTATTATCCCGACTCTAAGGCCTTGGGTCCCAGGCCAGTCCACCTTCTCAGGGATCTCCATGAAGAATGGCCCAGAAGTCACTGCTAACTCTAATCATACCTGTGTCATGGCTATTGAATGTCTCAATTATTCAAATCCCCTGGTTACAGGCCAGGCCAGCATAAGTGGGTGACCCAGAAAAGTGGGTCAATCCCATGCACCAACCTACTGAAGGTAGATGGACAAGTCAGGACAAAGTGTCTGAAGGCAAACAGTTAGTTAAAACTCAGAGGGGCAAAACCCAATACCAAGCCCAAAGAGCTGCATTGGAGCCCAAGAATGGGAGGCAGAGCTGGGAGCCTGGGAAGCCAATTTATGGAAATAGATCAACCAAGACTAGGTCTCTGGCCTTTCTTTAAGCAATGTTGGGCACCAACAGCTCCTTTACCTGCTAGGTGAAAGAGTGTGTCTATTGGTTAAAGGTTCAGGTTGAGAGGCCATGAGAACAAGAAAGGTCAGGGAATCAGATATTACTTCAGTACTTTACCAGTTTGGGGTGAGTTTCTTGGCTGTTATGATCTTCATTTTTTTTTTTCATCTATAAAATGGGATAATGATACATAACTTATGTTGTTATGAAAATTAAATGCAGTAACTTCCATGAGGTGGTTTCAAAAACTACTTACAAACGATTTGGCATGTCTATCATCAAGAAGTGAGGTCTGTATCCCATCCTGTTGGATTTGAGTGATGATGTGAATGATTTGACCAATATTTTACAGAGGAAATGATACCATATGACTTCCAAGTCCAGGTCATAAAAGTCCATGTGTTTTTTTGCTTTACTACTACTCATTCTTGGGGCACAGAGGTACTGGCCTCATAAAAGAAGTGTGACTACCGTGAAGTCACCATGCTGTGAGGAAGCCCAAGTCACATGAAGAGGCCATATGTAGGTGCTCCAATTGGCAGTCCTTCAAGTCATCCCAGCCCAGTCACCAGAGATGTGGGTGATGAAGAAGCCTCCAGATGATTCTAGCCCCTAGTTATTAGATCACCTCAGCAATTTGAGTCTTCCCAGCTGAGTTTCTGTATGTAATGGAGCAGAGGTAAGCCATCCTGTGCCCCTGTCTAAATTCCTGACTCACAGAATATATAAGTGTAATAAATAATGGTTGTTTTTTGCCACTAAGTTTTGGGATAGTTTGTTATACAGCAATAGACAGCTAACCGGAATGCTATGTAAAGTTCCAGACAGAGTAACAGAGTTGGGATTTGAACTTATCTCTCTGATTTCTTCAGACCATGGACTTTCTACTTCACTAGTAGATCTTGAGAACAAGCACCTGGCAGTGATAGCATTTTCATTAAGAAAAATCAGGAAGATGTAGTGAATTTTCCATAAGCTAATGTATCCTATTTAAAAGACCATCTTTTATTCAGAGATCAACCTTTCTAGAAACCTTTGGGGGTGATTAATATGTCCTTTCTTTTATAACATAATGGTGATAGTGATTAGTGATTGTTGTTTATTAATGTCTTTCTTGGCAAAGTAAAAAGCTACTAAACTTATGTCACTCCTTTCAGTTTGGGTTTTTGGGTTTTTTTAAGCCTCGCTGGTATTTGAAATTCAAAAGTCCAGGAGCCAATGCTCTGTCCTATTCCTTGAGTGTCATAGAATCAGAGGTAGATATGCTGGAAACTTGTCGAATTTTGTTTTGTTTTTCTTTTTTTAAGATTTTATTTATTTATTTGAGAGAGAGAGAGAGACAGACTTATGGGAAGGGACAGAGGGAGAGGGACAGGCAGACTCCCAACTGAGTGCAGAGCTCAATGCAGGGCTTGATTCCAGGACCCTGAGATCATGACCTGAACTAAAGGCAGATGCTTGACCGACTGAGTCACCCAGGTGCTACAGGTTTTATCTTTTTTGGCTGTTCCCTATTCCCTTATAGGAATAGCACATGTGTTCATTTATAATTTATACTCCACATGTTTCCAGAAAGCATTCAAAGCAGTAGGATAATCTTTCCTCTGTCATACCCCAGATCCCTGTAACTGTTACTGAGTCAGACAGGGCCCTTCCCCAGGCACCAACAGGATTCAAACAGCAGAGGGGGGTGGATGGAGGATATACTATACTATACTGTACTATACTATACTATACTATACTATACTATACTATACTATACTATCTGTTGAAGGCAGAGCTGCCATGTTGCCCTTTGGCAGGGCTCAGCAGGGAAAGGCAAGAGATTGAGACCAGAGGCTCTTGACCCTTATTCTGGCCCAACCCCCACATGTGGGCTGGTAGGGGCAGTTTTCTTCTGTTTCCTGTTGTGTGGCTCTTCAGACATATACCTTTAGGCTATAAAGCTTTATCTTAGGCAACACTTCTTTTCTTCAGGTGACTGGCTGCTGTTTCCAGGCCTTCTTATGAAGGACCACCCATGGTAGAGACCAAGAACTTCTTGGGTAGGTTAGTGCAGCAGAAAAGTTAAGAGTCTGACCTTAAGAGTGCCTGCTTTTAATTCTGGCTCTACCGCTTACTAGGTATGTCGTGACCCTGGGAAAACTATTTTTACCTTTCTGTGCCTCTGTCTCCCCATATGTAAAATGGGGATAATCATAATCATAATAATAATAGCACATATTTCATAAGGTTGTTGTGATAAGTAGGTTAATGAAGTACTTAAAACAATGCCTCGGTGCCTTATAACCATAATTGGATATTCCCACCAATGAGAATGGCTAAAATTTTTTAAAATATTTTATTTATTTATCATGAGAGACACACATACACAGAGAGAGAGAGAAGAGAGAGAGAGAGAGAGGCAGAGACACAGGCAGAGGGAGAAGCAGGCTCCATGCAGGGAGTCCGACTTGGGACTTGATCCCGGGTCTCCAAGATCACACCCTGGGCTGAAGGTGGCGCTAAACCGCTGAGCCACCCGGGCTGCTGGAGAATGGCTAGATTTTAACAGACTGATCATATCAAGGCAAACAAGCATGAGGAACAACTGGTACTCTTATACATCATTGATGGGAATGCAGAATGATATAACACTTTGGAAAACAGGCTGGTAATTTCTCATAAAATGAATATATACACAACATGCATAAGTATGAAAAATACACATCTTTACAAAAAGAAATATATACTTACTGTGTGGCCCATCAATGCTACTAAGAGAGATAAAAATATATGATCACAGAAGACTTGTACACAAATGTTTGTATCAGCATTATTTGTAACAGCTCTAAAAAAGTAAACAACTCAAATGGTCATCAACATCAACCATTTTGAATGGGTAAACAAAATGTGGTGGATGCAGTGGAAATGTTGCAAAATGCAGTGGAATACTATTTAGTACTAAGAAGGGCCAAACTATTGATACATGCAACTACATGCATGAATCTCAAAAAAAAAAAAAAAAAAAACCTCTAAGCTAAAAAACATATCTGGAATTTGGAAGGGAAAACACAAATGTGGGCGGAAGAATGAACTACCATTTAATATGTGCAAGAAGTTGTCTGTCTCTAGAGCTCTATTCTAGAATGGAAACCACACAAAGGCAGGGCTCCTGGTTGGTTTTTCTCTGCAATGGAACCTAAGCACCCATCAATTAGTATGAACTCTATTAACATGTATTGAATAAACAAACCTTTGGGACATATTGTTTCTTTGACTTGATAAAAGACCAAGATAGACTTTTACATTTCCTAAAGGTATATCAAGTGTGCACACCACTATTCTTGGGAAAGATGCAGGCACTACTGTCATATGGATCGAGGCTTTTAGGATCCATATGCTGGCTAGGAATGTGAAATAGTGTGCCTTTATACCCTGTAACTGTGGGAAGTATCTACCCTTCTCTCCATCTCTCTATACATCTTTTATTTTAAGGCATGGGGTGTGGGTAAATGATATTTGACTGTGAATGAATGTAAGACACTCTCCTTGAGAAGTTGCCTCTTGCTGTGGTGATGATGGTGGAGTCTAGTTTTGGTTTTGTGAGGGAAAGAATGTTCCTTCCAGGATCTGAGGGATGGGTGGGACAAGAGAAAGGGCCTGATTTAATGAGACTATTTAATGTGGGACACTAGACACAGCTGGACTGCTTTGGGACCAAGGTAAAGATTGTGTGGTACTAAGAGGGAAGAAAGGGCATCCTTGACCTCTTCAGACAGAGCCCAAATCTGCTTTGGCATATGGATGAATGAGCAGGGAGCCAGGGAGGCAGCATTTTTGGTAGGATGCTCATGGTCTCCAGGGTCACCATTAGCAGTGGCCATGGTGATACTCCCTCAGGTGTTTGGAACAGGAAATAAAGGAAATGGCAAGTGCTGTATGGAAATCTTGAATTCTGGTCCTTTTCATAAAGAAGAACCAGAGCCTAAGGAATTTCACTAGCATCACTGAGAATGGCCCCATATCCTGAAGACTGAATCAGCAGGACTAAGTTGTATGCCTGAATGATGTGATTCAGTGGCGCTCAACTACTGAGCATGATACAGCCCCTATTGCCTCCTTCCACTAGGACACTAGAGCAGCCTCCTACCCTTTTATGGATCCAGATGTACATCAAGAGAGGTTAGATTTTGCCACAGTATCTAACAACTCAAAACTCTCCATGGCTAGTCACACAAATTTACTTCTCACTGGTCACTATATGACAATTACAGGTTGGCTGGGGGCTCTGCTCCATGTGTCTTTCTCTGGGAGTGAGGCTGACAAAACAGCCACCACTGGAATATTGCTCAGGAAAGAGTACTCTAAAGAATCTCACACTGGTGACCATTGAGCTCATATCTCCTTGAACAGACCAACTCATATACTTCTACCTTACCACGGAGGAGCTAAGAAGTACAATCCTATCATATGGTCCAAGCAAGAAGCCAGAAATAATAATCACCACCATATCAGGACTCTCCACCTACCATAACCTATTTCATTTCCCCCTCCCTGCTAATGTCCAGGCTTCTTCCTATTCTCATCTTATCTATTAAAAGGCAAAACTGACCTGCCTTGTGTCCATTGTCTCAGGATCCTCTGCTCTACTCTCCATAGTGACATTTGACTAAATTGATCCACTAATTCAGGTTGTGTTAGTAAGTGCTAGTATTTCACAGATTAGGTTGCTGTGGGCTGAATTGTGTTCCCCCAAATTAATATGTTGAAGTTACAAACCCTCAATGTGATGGTATTTGGAGATGGGATCTCTAGGAGATAGTTAGTTACATGAGGTCATCATATGGAATTAATACGAAGAGACACCAGAGACCATGCTCCCTCTTTCTTCCAGATTGTGAGGGCACAATGACAAGGTGGCCAGTGCAAACCAAGAAGAGAGCCCTCACAGGAACCCAAATGGGCTGGCACCTCAATCTTGGACTTCCCAGCCTCCAGAACTGTGAGAAATAAGTTCTTGTTGTTTAAGCACCCCGTTTATGGTACTTTTATTATAGCAGTCAAGCTTCAGGGTCTCTAGGGTAGAAACCCTAAACTTTAAGAAGGGCTATTTGGAGACACAAAAACTTCAACTCAGCCATGGAGGGAAGCTCTTTGGGGATAACCTCAGGGTCTATGGGTCCTCTGAGGGCCTCAGAACTCATCCCAAACAAGCTCAGCTACTAATGCATGCATGGAAAGTTATACGCCAGAGAGAAGAAATAAGGATTAAGCAGTGGAGGTTGTCCTGGGAATCAGCATTTTTAGATTTCTGCCTCCACAATAGAGCTGCTGACCTGGGAACAAATCACAACCTGCCTGAGCTTCAAGTTTTTATTACCCACCTGTAAAGTAGGGAAATTGCCTTTGCCCTGCTTTCCTGTGAGGTAATTGGGAGGCTCAAATGAGATGTTTTGAAAAGTCCTGAATAGAACCTCATTATTCCCCTATGATGTTTATTCATTCTGGGAATAGAAAAGAAAACTGGATCACAGATGGACATAAACAGGATCACAGGTGGACATGCAAGGGGCCAATTATTCCCATCAAGGTTTTCTGACCACTGGGGACCCCTGGAGGCTAAGGGATATTCACCAACAGTCGACTATAGGCATAGCAAGCCTGTAGTGCCAGTTCTCTGGGACTGGAACACTGATGCCCACACCCCTCAGCCTAGGCCCCTCACAACTCACCCCAGCTCAGACAGCCCTGCAAAAGGACTTTATTTGCCTTCATTTTAAAAAATTTATTCATGAGAGAGAGAGAGAAAGAAGAGAGAGAGAGACAGGAGGAGGGAAGAAGCAGGCTCCATGCCGGGATCCTGACGCGGGACTTGATTCCAGGACTCCAGGATCGTGCCCTGGGCCAAGGCAGGCGCCAAACCACTGAGCCAACCCAGGGATCCCCTGCCTTCATAATTTATCACCTTTTAGTATACTACACAGTTGATTCTCATTATTTGCAGATCCCGTATTTGCAAATTCGCCTACTTGCTAAAAATTTATAGCTCCCCAATCAACACATGCAGCATTGATTTGGTGGTTACAAGTCATTTGTGGACATGCACAGAGTTCTGAAAAATTGAGTCACCCAGAGCACACATCACCAACTGAGGTCAAACAAAGCAATGCTTTGCCTTTGTTTTTGTCCTCCTTCTATAGACAAGTGTCCCCTTCTGTGATCTACTTAGTGCTGTTTTATTTACTGAGTTTTTGTGATTTTGTGTTGGTGATTTCATTGTTTAAAATGGCCCCAAGAGTAGTGCTAAAGTGTTTCCTGGTGTTCCTAAATGCAAGAGGCTGTGATGAGCTTTGCAGAGAAGATGTATGTTGGATAAGCTTCATTAGGGCATAAATTCTAATGTTGTTGGCTGTGCATTCAAGGTCAACAAATCAGTAATATATATTAAAAAGGATGTCTTTCAACAGAAACACACATAAAACAAGATATATATTGATTGGTGGATGAAAGTGTTGTGACAGGACTCCCAAGAAACCTAGCCCATATTCCCCTAGAAGCAGCTGTTCAGTATTTGCTAACTCAGTGTTTGTGGTGACTTTATAGAACTACCACAAATAAAGAAAACAGATTATACTTTGTTAACTTATTTGCTGTCTCCCCTACTAACTGTAAACCCATGAGGACAGAGATTTTGTCTTCTTCTATTCAATCTGCTATGCGCCTAGCTGCGCCCCTGGTACTTGTACCAAGCACCAGAGCAGGTACTCGGTGAATACTTGTGGAATGAGTAAGTGGGAAGGAAGAAGTGGGACTCAAATCTACAGCACATCCCTCCGGTGAGTAGATTTTATTACTGCTTCCCTATCACTGGCTTTCTCCCAATGACACACACAACAGCAGCAGCTGCCTGGTATTTATCCTGGCTGTGCTTAGTGTCAGAAAGAGCCTTTTCCTCATCTCCCTGACCTTTTATGTATCTTGTACAATCCTGTCTGGAATAAATCTAATTACTCCCTACTTTGCACACCTATCAGGTGGTATTGAGATGGTTTATATTTGATTACATACCTTTCAATCCCAGTAGGGTGGGAAGATCTAAGAAAGCTATGGGCATGGCTTATTCATCTCTAGGATTTTGGTTCCTTGGTTCATGGACCCTTGGTACGTATGTGGCAGTTGTTATATATACATGTGTTGTATGAATGAATTAACAAATGCATGAAAAAAAACAAACTCCCAAACTATGCCTTCTTTACCAGAGTCGGGATTTCTTTACTCAGATCATCCCTATAGAGCTCTGTCTTCCTCTGCCTCTCTGATATTTGTGCCTGCATGGAAGTGGTGGCCACAAAAACAGCCAAAGACAGATGGCCCTAGCAGCCCCAGTCTTACATCCCCCAGACTGGCAGTCCCAGAAGAAAGAAACATCTATATTCCTCCAGGTACACATATTGAACACAGAGGAGAAGCTTACTGATCTTCTCTGTCCCATGTCCACCTTCTACCCAACCTCTTTCAGCTTTCTGATGTCTTTTACCTGTGTCTACACTCTCATGGGTAACCACCTAAGGAGTTCATTTATTATTCACAAAACTGGATGCTGCATATTGAATGTTTGTGGGGTCCCCACCCTCCGCCAAATTCATATCGATACCTAATCCTCATGTGATGGTACTTGAAATGGGATCTTTTGGAGGTGAGTGGGTCAAGAGAGTGGAGCCCTCATAAATAGGATTATTGCCTTTATAAAAGAGACCCCAGACAGATTCCCCCACACATTCTGCCATTGTGAGCCATAACAAACAAGACAGCCTACTGTGAACCAGGAAGTGGGCTCTCACTAGACATGGAATCTGCCTGCCTCTTGATCTTAGGCTTCCCAACCTCCAGAACTGTGAGAAGTAAAGTTTTGTCTTTTATAGCCAATCCAGTCCATGACTTTTGTCATGGCAGCCCGAGCAGACTAGAACTGCTGGGTGGACAAATACTGAGCAGAGCTCACTGACACATTACTTCCTTTCCCAATGGCCAAGGTCCTCTGGGTGAGGGCCTAGAGACAGTTGATTAGATTTCATGGTAATGTCCCACTGAGAAATGTGAAGGAAGTTCATGCTTCCCCGCAAAGCTATTGTTCCAGAAGATCTGGCTGACAAGTCCGGAAAAACAAGTAGTTCTCGTTGCAAACGTGGAGAACTATGTGGATTATATACAGGTGGAAAATTGCTAGAGACCGAAAGAAACCTGGTTCATTCCCCCACCTTCAGGAACCAGTAAAAAAATTTAGGCGATCCAGGAAAGAAGAGTCACAGTAGAAATCATAATAATAAACTATAGCTCTTGGAAACCCCAGTTTCTTACCCAAAGATGGATATCTCTCACAGAGCTGTTTATAACATAAAATAAAATTAAATAAAATAACATATAGAATCAAGTAGCAAGTATCAGAGTGACACACAGGAGACATTCTCTAAATTTCAGCTACTTTGCTGCCATAATCAGCCTCTATCCCACCATAGTGGGGAAGAGAAGTTCATGAACAGTAGTTGAAATGAATATAAACATATTTATTCTGGATATTTATATTTTTTTCATTCAATGATCAGGTAGCTATTATTTTAACATAATAACCTTTTGCCTTTTTATTTTAATTGATTTAGTTTAAAATGGTTAACTCAAGTATAAGATCAACGTTAATCATTTGAGCCAGCTGAGTGTGTAAAACTGGAAATTCTGGCTTCTATGGCTAGGCTTCATTTCAGTTTGCTTTCTCTGATTGGTAGCCTGGAGAGACTTTTTTCTAGTTATTTTAATTCAGAATTAATTAAAGCCATTTCTTTTCTTTTCCAGGCAGAAGCAGGTTCTGTGGAAGCTGGGTGAATTACTACCATAAACTCTAATTAATCCACCCAGAGTCCAGTTATTGTGATGAGCGCTGGCTAGCCATGGCACACGAGAGCAGTGCTTGCAGAACACTTGGGATTTGGCAGTGGGAAGCATTTAAACTCAAAGCCAGGGCCACAAGAAAAGGCCCAGAAAAAGCTGCTTTGTCTGTTCTTACTGTTGAGCTCATTAAAGTGGATTACCATCAGGACACCAACCCCCAAATCACAAACTCTGTTGTGCTGCAAGAGCCCTTTAGAGTCTGTTGTGGAAGCAAGCTTGCATTTCCCCATGGAAACTGTGCTGCCCAGTAAGTGGTTGGGTTCGGATCAGCACCGCCTTCTGATTAACCCACAAAGCTGCTGAGTGTTTCCCTGCCTGAATTCTGGAAGCCAGGAGCAGGGAGTCTGTGGTGTGGACGGGAGATGGTCCTAGTACATGGCTGTTCTTTCCAGAGTACAGGTTGCTACCCCTGGAACAGAGTGTTAACCTGGGACCCGCAACACTTTGTGGACCTCAAAAAGTTTGTGTAAACATTGGTTTATGTGTGCATATTGGCATTGTTCCAGAGAGTGGATTCAAAACTTGCTTGTGAGTCAGAGATGCCATTGACAACTCCACCAGCCCCTACCTGCCCCCCACCTTCATCGTGGAATGTTGTAGAGTTAACTGTGCCACACTCCCTGCCAGTTCATGGTCAGTGAGGAGCTGTGTTAGTCTGTAGGACTGTCCACATACCATGTCCATTCATGTTGTTTCTTCTTCCTGGACAGGATCTTTTCTTTTTAGGAAAGCTTCTCCTGACCTCCAGATGAGAATAGTGCTCCTGTCCCTCATACATCCTCTGAGCTCCCAGAAGTTTCCTTCATTGCCCACTACCCCCCACTGATGATTATGCTTCTGTGATATTCATGAGCTCCCGGGGGTGGGGACACTTTGTATTCCAAACAGCTGCACTGGCTCTCTGGTGCCTGCACACAGTAAGTGGCCATTTGTTGAATGAAAGACTGACTATGTGCTAAGGGCTGAGAAACTTTTCTTTTCATGCCCCCAAAATGGGACAGCAGTCTGACAAATGTATATATATTGTTTTGGATAATGAGAAGAATATTTAAAAAGGGGATTGTCTCTCTCAGAGAATACAGAAGGCAATGAGGCATTAGTTATAAACCACAAGCATTTAGCAGGCATCTCAAACACCCAGCATTTGAAAATCTTTCAAGCCAAGACAGCCCTCTTTACATCTTATCCAAATTCCCTCTATCTCTGACTTGGGCAAACTTCTACAAATATCCCTAAACACTATCTGGCATTTTCTTAAAGGTCATTGGAAGACCTTCCTGTCAGTGTGTGAGATTTGTGCAGAAATATCTGAAATGAGAGCCAAATTTGTCACACTATACTGTTTGTTTTTTTTCCATTTCATCCCTAATACCACTCTCCAATCCATCAGTGAATGATAGAATTAGATCAATTCAAATATTCTAGCCTAGCAAAGATTCCCCGATTAAAAGAGCATCTCTGTGTGTGTCTTTGAATCTAAGCATAGTCTCAGCTTTGCAAATCATGTATTTCTCTCTCTGTGAGAGACCAGTACCACCTTGTAAAATTGGTAGCAACCCCACTGGTGGGATGGGGAGGTAGGGATGAGGAGTGGCATGAACAATGTCCCCCAGAATTCATATATATCCAGATTTCAGAATGCAGCATTACTTGGAAATAGAGTCTTATATAGATCTAAGTAGTTAGGATGAGGTCATACTAGATTAGGCCATTCTTAGGATTTAGGACCAATGACTGCTGTCCTTAGAAGAAGATAAGACACACAGAGATACACAGGAAGAAGGTTCAGGTGATGATGGAGACAGGGATTGGAGTGGAGGCACCCAGAATCCAAGGAACATCAAGAACTGCCTACCACCACCAGAAACTAGGACAGATTCTCCCTCAAGAGTTTCCCAGAAGGAACCACTCAGCCAACACCTTATTTCAGACTTCTGGTCTTCAGAACTGTAAGAGAATTAGTTTCTGGTTTTTTTTTTTAAGAGTTTATTCATTTATTCATGAGAGACACACAGAGAGAGGCAAAGACATAGGCAGAGGGAGAAGCGGGCCTCCCACAGGGGACCACCGCCCCCGGGATCACTACCCCGAGCCAAAGGCAGATATGCAACCACTGAGCCACCCAGGGGCTCCAGATTTCTGTTTTTTAAAGCTACCCAGTTTGTGCTAATTTTTTATAGCAGCTCTAGGAAACTAATATGAGTAGTTGCCTTGAGAATCCCTGGGGAACTGCCTTGGTGTCTCCATGTTCTCTGTGGTCTGGGCTCTGCCTGCACCACCTGCCGGGCCCAGGGTGGGAATCACAGTCATATAAGCAAAGCATACAGGGCCATGGGTTTATGACAGCTAGCCACAGGGCAACCCTCTGAAAATAACTCTATCTAAAGTCCAATCATAGGCCTAGGGACAGGATGCGCTGTACACCTCAGTTGCCCCCTCTCTACAGGAGAGATGATAATATGGCCTCAGTGTACAGGTGATTTCAGTGAATGAGCAGGATTTTACTAAACAATAGGCAAGGCTGGGTGCTAGGGAGAGAATAAGGAGGCAAAAGGGTTATGATCCAGTTTCTTATTAATAATGTAATGATAAGAATTATAGCATTTATTGGGCATGTGGCATGACAAGCACCATGACTTTACAGGTCTCAGTTTAGCAGCACTTCAGGCCTCTTGACATAAATAATGTGTCCAAGTTCAGAAAGCTAGTACATAACAGAGAAGGGCAGATAAGACACGTGCACGTTAAAAGAAAGAAGAAATAGGGATACCTGGGTGGCTCAGTGGTTGAGCGTCTGCCTTTGGCTCAGGGTGTGATCCCGGGCTTCCGGGATCAAGTCCCACTTCGGGCTCGCTGCATGGAGACTGCTTCTCCTCCCTCTTCCTATGTCTCTGCTTCTGTGTCTTTCATGAGTAAATAAATAAAATCTTTTTGAAAAAAAGAAGAAATAATAGAACTGGAAATAGTATATGCTTAGGACATGACTTAGCAGGAGAAAAATCTGTAAAATACAGACAAAAATAGTTCCAACCTCATAGAGTTGTCCTGAAGCCTAAATGAGCTAATGTTTCAAAGGTTTTTTTCCTTGAGTGTCTAGCAGAGAGTAAGATCTCAATGAGTATTAGATAATCTAATTATTAGTCATATAGATGAAGCAGAGAGCCAGAGCCTTCCAGATGGAAACACTATCTCAAGAAAAGCAGATTCTAGAGTGGGTATATTTATTCTGGAGCCAGAGGTCTACATTTTGCATGGAGATGAGGAAAGCAGACATGTATGGTTAAATTAAATAACAGGTACTGGGAAAGTGATTTGTGATCTTCTGAGCCAGGGGGTCTGCAGAGTTGCTGGGAGAGAGGTGGGTAGGAGGTGAATGTTCTAGGCCCTTCTCGACTCCTCCCTCTCTAGGCCAAACTGTACTGAGCTGTTTCACCCACAGGACTTCATTATGGAATTATGTCTGAAAAACAGGACTCTGATTCCTAGCTTTGGCTCTCCTAGCCCCGTGATGTTGGGCGTACCACCTCTCTGAGCCCCAGTGTCCCCATTGTGAGATGGGGATAATATTAGCGATCATCTCCCAGGGTAGTCAGGAGCAGTGAGTGATTCAACATGTCAAGAGGGTACAACACTACTGACACCTAGTACTAGCAAAAGGATTCTGCTGCCACCTTACAGAGGAAGCTGCTGATCAGAGACAAGAGATGACTCCTTGAGGTTGCCATGCTGGCTCTAGCAAAGCCAATCCAAATCAATCTTTGACAAGTCAGATCCACTCCCATAAACGTCGACCCACACTTCCTCTATGCCAGACACTGTGCTAAGGGCCTGACAAATAGAACTCACTTATGCTCCTGGCAGTTGGAAGAAGTGAGGATTGTTATTCTCCCATTTTACAGATAAGGATACTGAAGCCCAGAACAATTAAGTCACTTGCGGGAGGGATCAGAGTGGGTTGGTGGGATGCAAACTGAGGCAGGCTAGTACCAGACTGTTAAACTTTGCCTCAATCAAATGGGATGCATCTATTTGTAATTAGGAGGGCTAAAATATAAATTCAGGGCAGAGGGATGTGGCTTGCTGGGCTGTTTGTGGCACAGGCTGACTTGGGGCTGTCTTCGTGAAGCAGCCCACGGAGGACAGGGTCCTCCGAGACCCACATGCTGTGCTGAGACTCCTTTGCCCTTCTCTGGGTGCCCTGGCTTCCGCGGGATGAAGATGAGCACGGCTTTTCGACTCCTGAGTCCAAACCCAAGCTCTGCGTGCTGACTGTGGGCAGGTTATTTAACCTCCCTACACCCCACTCACTATCTCTAAAATAGGGATGGCTCCTTTTCTTTTCTTTTCTTTCTTCTTTTCTTTTCTTTTTTCTTTCTTTTCTTTTCTCTTCTTTCTTTTCTTTCTTTTTTTCCTTTATTGCTTACAGACAATAGTGTCTAAAGCAAGTGGTATATAGTATTCCCCGAATTCTTGTTGCTTCTCCCCTAGCCCCATCCTGCTAAGCCCTCCTCATCCACCTACACCTTCCTTCTAATTGCAGAATCCTGTGCCCGGGCTCTTTCCTGCAAACATCTCTCCGTCAGATGAGAAAATACTCAACTCAAATGGAAGTTAATGGATC
>NW_023331720.1:0-34981 GCF_011100685.1 Canis lupus familiaris | reverse complement strand
TGTGCTGGAGGTTGCCTGTTTACCTTTTCTTCAGTTCCATAATGACTTGGCACTGGTTTATGCCAAGCATAGGAAGAAGAATTTTCCATATCCAATTTCATGCCCACAACCCTGGGAGGACAATATTACCATCCCTCTTTCATACATAAAAGGGGATCAGCTTAAGGCTCCAGTGGCAAAACCCAAAGCAGAACCCAGTTTTACTTAACTGCAAATCCTGTGCTCTTATTCCACTGTTCTGTCTCCTTAAAGATGAAAACACTGGCCAGCATTTGAAACACTGAAATTCAGTGGAAGCCACTGAAAGGATTAATATATTTAATATGAAAAGAGTTTTATCAGTCACCAGAAGATGACCAACAATCCAAGGGTGAAGGGGGCGAGACTACAAGAAATGGGAGATGTTTTGAGTCTGTCACCATATATGCGAGTTCTTTCCTTGTGGCCTATGGGATGTGGGTCTTGTTAGCGAGGCCTTTGTTGCCTTTATACTGTCTTCGTCTATACTTATATTTGTTATAATTTATATTTTTCAACCTGTATAGATCTGTTTTGTTTTTAGGTATGGTTGAGGTAGGGGATCTAACATTTTCCCCCTAAAGAAATACCCAGTTACTTTAAAATCTTTTATTGAATGGTTCATTCTTTCTTAACAGATCTAAAATACTATTTTTTTGTAAGATTTTATTTATTCATGAGACACACACACACAGAGACAGAGACATAGGCAGAGAGAAAAGCAGGCTCGTCTCAGGGAGCCCAATGTGAGACTTGATCCCCAGACCCGGGTTCACCCTATGAGTCAAAGGCAGATGCTCTACCACTCAGCCACCCAGGCGTCTCTAAAACTTTTCTTATCTGGATTCTTATCAGTCCAGTTTCCTTTCCCATATCACACTATATACTTAATTCCAATTGCTTTATAATAACCTATTTTGATGTCTGGTAGAGTTACACTCATGCTCTTTGATCTCCTTTTTCATACATTTCATAGCTAGACTTGCATATCCCTTTACCAAATGTCAGCTGGCCAGTTTTTATTTAAAAAAAAGAAAAACTATCTTGGGATTTGAATAGGATTGCATTGAGTTTGAGGAGAATTGACATCTTTGCAATATTCTAGGAACATGGTATCATCATGTATTCATTTCTTAAAGTCCTTCAGAAGAGTTTTAATGTTTTCATCTCAAAGGTCTTCCCCATTCTTTGCTGTAAGTTTATTCCTAGGTACTTTATGTCTTTTATTGATATTTTTTAATCTTTTTTTAAGATTTTATTTATTTATTCATGAGACACACACAGAGAGAGGCAGGGACACAGGCAGAGGGAGAAGCAGACTCCATGCAGGGAGCCTGATGTGGGAGTCGATCCCGGGACTCCAGGATCACACCCTAGGCGGAAGGCAGGCACTAAACCATAGAGCCACCGAGGTATCCTTCCTTTTATTGATATTATAAATGGAACCATTCTTCCATTTGTTAATTAGTTATTTGTGGAACGTAAAAAAGCTATTGCATTTTGCATGTTGAGCTCTTGATTTTGTATTTAGCCATCTTACTGAATTCTCAGAGCACTTCCAGTAAAATTTATTTTTCTATTTTTTTAAAGATTTTATTTATTCATGAGAGACACAGAGAGAGAAGCAGAGACACAGGCAGAGGGAGAAGCAGGGTCCATTCAGGGACCCTGATGTGGGACTTGATCCCAGGACCCTGGGATCATGCACTTAG
This sequence comes from Canis lupus familiaris, assembly GCF_011100685.1. Taxonomy (NCBI): domain Eukaryota; kingdom Metazoa; phylum Chordata; class Mammalia; order Carnivora; family Canidae; genus Canis; species Canis lupus. Next base: position 33,251 of record NW_023331720.1, on the reverse strand, counting down.
CCAGAGGCAGGCGCTCAACTGCTGAGATACCCAGGCATCCCACTACAGCAAAATTTAAGTTGACTCTCTTGGGCCTTTTAGGGAGAAGCAGGGTCCATTCAGGGACCCTGATGTGGGACTTGATCCCAGGACCCTGGGATCATGCACTTAGCCAGAGGCAGGCGCTCAACTGCTGAGATACCCAGGCATCCCACTACAGTAAAATTTAAGTTGACTCTCTTGGGCCTTTTAGGTTGTCCATAATTTCATATGCCAATATGTTTTGTTTCTTACTTTCCAATATTTAATTTTTCCTATTGCATTGAGATGCCTGGAATCTTTAAAAGAAGTGTTTTCCTATTGCATTGATTAGGACCTCTCAACGTGATGAATAGTAACAGGAATAATAGGCATTGAACTCTTGTCCTTGACTTTAAAACAATGTTGCTATTTAGGTTTCTGGTAGATACTTTTCTTTTCTTACTTCTAAGAATTTTTATTAGGAATTACCTGTTGGATGTCATCTAAAACAGTCAATAAAATGTATTGCCAGCTGCACACAAGTTCCCAAGTTGGGACTATGGAAGAGTCAAAGGACTACTAAAAAATAGAATTCCTGCTCTCCAAAAAGGCTGAATAAGACTTAAAATACAAAGGAATGAATACAGATTTGGAGGCATGGTTATTGAGATGGGTACCTGTGATATGTTTTTTCCAAAACAGATTTATTCTCATAGAGCAGCACCAGTGGAAGATGAAGAAGGAGGCTCAAGGTAAATTGGCAATTATTAAAGCAGAATTTCAGAACTAGATTTTAGAACTCCTATTTCACTCCCCTTGTTTTACACCCAGGAAACTACCAAAGGCAGAAAGAATATTGATTTGGTCTAATGCTTTGCCTGGATCCAGCAAAATTAGCTTCCCAGACAAATCTGAGTTAGAATGGAACTGACACAGAGCATCTACTGTCACTACTCCTTTAAAGAAAAAGGGTGGAGAGGGGTTGGGTGCACCTGTTCCTGCTGGTAGTGACCATCAGGCCTGGCTACAGAGTCTTGGGCTAAGAGGCCTAGTCTTCAAGGCTGATGGAAGGCAGAAAAATAGGACTCCTTCCTGTAAAGTGGCAGGAAAACTTCCCTCCTCCTCCTAGTTTTTGATCCACCACTCTCCATTCCCTTTGTCCAGACTCCATAGACTGTTAACTGGGAGAGGCTCTAGGTAATAGTTTGTCTCTTCCTTTTATAATAAGGAAATGGAGAAGAAAGGGAAGGTAAATTGCCCCATGGGCATACTGCTACTGAGTGTCAGAAGATGGTTCCTTTTCCAGAGGGGCACTTCTCCTCTGATTATACTGTTCTTGGGCTGCGAGCTACATTTTATGTCACAACTCCGTACATACATACTGTCAAGACATAAGCAGGTTTTTAAAAATATTTTTTAATTTATTCATGAGAGACGCAGAGAGAGAAGCAGAGAGATAGAGGGATAAGCAGGCTCCTCTCATGGAGCCTAATGTGGAGTCCATCCCCAGACCAGGACCACACACGCCCTGAGCCAAAGGCATTACTAAACTGCTGAGCCACCTGGGCGAGCCAACATAAGCAGTTTCTAAGACAAACTTACTATACATTCTGATTCTTTCTATATTGTTTATATTCAAAAATAATATTTTGTGTTTTAGTGCTGGCTGTGACCTTCCTCACTCACTCATTAGCCACTGCCTGCAATGAGAAAGTCAGTGAGTTAGGTAACTTTGTTGGTTGGACTCGTGCATTTATTTGGTGTGAATCAACTTGTAGGATACAGCAGCTAGGAAAATAGAAACACCTCTCTCTCCTCCTCCCCAGCAAATGATGCCTATGAGACAAAGTCCAAAGGGGACCAAAGTAAACTGCTTCTGGAGAGAGTAAGGTGCTTCTGTGTTATAGTTGCACAGTCTGTTCACTGCACGAGGGCACTTGGCCATAGGCCCAGGTGAGCAGGATGAAAATCTTGCTTATACTCAATGCCAAGCCACATACAAAGGCCTCCCCAGAGAAATTGTGGGGCCATTATGGACAGACATGGGAAAATTCTGGAAGTGTAGCATGCGTGGGATTATTTTCAGGATCCGAGGTCTGTAGTGATTTTGCTTCCTGTGATTATGGACTGAGATGTCCTAATAGGACCAGAGATACACATTGTGAGAGGCATGGGAAATGGCGTGAATCACTAATTGTCTGCATATGTGTTTCCTCCAAGGCTCTTCTTTAATTCTCTGCTGTATAAGAGATGTTCAATCCAACGGGAGAATCAGGTAAATCTGAGGAAGATAAAGTCCCATGGCTGGAGAGAGCAGGGGAAATGCAGAATTAACAATGTCCTTTCTGTTTTCTAGGGCTTTTTCTGGAGAAGGCGGCCACTTTGGCTTCGGGACATGTACAGACCTCTCAATGCCACACGGAAGAAAAACATGGCACAGAAGCTACACGACAGGGATTCTTCTGATGAGGATGAGATTTTCAACAAGGAACCAGGGTACCTGATTGGGGACAATTTATACTTCTTTTCTAAAATGAGTTAATTATGAAAAGTTTAATTGTTCCTTTACAGAGTTAAAGGCATTCTTCTTTTTTGCAGAGAGAAAGGTGGTGCCCCAGTAGAGAAGCCTCGGGCTGCAGATTCAGCTGCTGAAGACCTGGGTGAGGAGAGCGACAGTGAACTCCGCACCGTCATCGTCCTCAAGTGACTTTGTCCTGCCTCAGGCTGTCTATAAAGTTTATTTTTATTTTTATTAAAAAATTTTTTATTGTGTTCAATTTGCCAACATATAGAATAACACCCAGTGCTCATCCCATAAAGTGCCCCCGTCAGTGCCTGTGACCCAGTCACCCCTACACCCCGCCCAGCTCCCCTTCTACCACCCCTAGTTCGTTTCCTAGAGTTAGGAGTCTTTTATGTTCTGTCTCCCTTTCTGATATTTCCTACTCATTTTTTTCTCCTTTCCCGTTTATTCCCTTTCATTATTTTTTGTATTCCCCAAATGAATGAGACCATATAATGTTTGTCCTTCTCCGATTGACTTATTTCACTCAGCATAATACCCTCCAGTTCCATCCACGTCGAAGCAAATGGTGGGTATTTGTCGTTTCTAATGGCTGAGTAATATTCCATTGTATACATAGACCACATCTTCTTTATCCATTCATCTTTCGATGGACACCAAGGCTCCTTCCACACTTTGGCTATTGTGGACATTGCTGCTAGAAACATCGGGGTGCAGGTGTCTTGGCGTTTCATTGCATCTGTATCTTTGGGGTAAATCCCCAGCAGTGCAATTGCTGGGTCGTAGGGCAGATCTATTTTTAACTCTTTGAGGATCCTCCACACAGTTTTCCAGAGTGGCTGCACTAGTTCACATTCCCACCATAAAGTTTATTTTCTGATAATGGCTTCTCAGCATTGCTTGTAAAATACTTATTTTTCTCATATTAAAAATGTATAAATTAATAACCAATTCTAGCCATGTGGTAAGGAATTAAAATGGAAATAAACATGTATATACAGGTAACAGGGGACATTGGTGAGAGGAACAGACCTGAATCTAGAATCCCTCGTGGGAGACTGTACTTCCACAAGAGGCAGTGCCCGCAAGGAAGGATGAATAGGAGTATCTTCCCCTCGTTTCCCCAATAAAACCAGTGTCTGAAAACTGGAAAACATATCTATTAAATCAATTGGCAGTTTATTCTGGTGCTCTCCCCCCTGGTTCACCAAATACAAGTTATTCACAACATGCTTGACCTGCCCATAGAAGATCATCTGTTTCTGGCCCCTCTTGTAAGATTTTTAGCATTACCAGAATATTTGGATCACTGAGCCTAGCTCCACAGTAGGGCTAAGGCCTCTTTTTCTTCCCAAGCACTCAAACTCATACACAAAATATATGCCCTGTCTTGGCATAGGGGGTTCTTCATTGTTACAAGCTATAGATAATTCACATTGGGGTATTTTGTTCCTTTTCTTTAAAAAAAAATAATAATCCCAACCCTTGGATAGCTAGCAGGGAGGGGCTGGAGGGCTAGGGTAAAGAAAAATGTGTGAGGGTGGTAATTACCCAAGACTGCCCTCCTCACTCCTTTATTTCAGAAAATATATTGGTGGTGCCACTTACCCATTCTCATGGACCACCCTACTAGCCTCTCCTGACTCCATTGAGGGTCAGATGTGTGCTACCAGGCTCTTTCCCAATGCCGCCCACCACCAAACCTACTACTGCCTTCCTCAACCAACACAGATAATGAAGCACAGGGATAATGAAGCACAATCTGTGGAAGAAGCACAACTCCCTCCACTTCTGGGATGCCAGGGTGGCTCAGATGGTTAAGCATCCATCCCTTGGTATCAGCTCCAGTCATAATGTCTTACAAGGAATGGATGCTCACCACTGTGGGGCTAGCAGTGGTGAATGTCAGGTTACTTTATTTTTATTTATTTTTATTTTTTTTTTCAGGTTACTTTACCACAGCTGCTTTCCATACATTCAAAGCTGCTGCTGCCACTCAAAAGTCAGTACATTTTGGGAACCCACTGCTGAAGTCACTGCAGCACTCCATGGTCCCAAGCCTGTGACTGGCAACATGGAGTCCCAACATGTAGCCTGCGCATCTGCTACTGCAGAGGAGGAAAGAATGGTTTCCACCTCCTTTTCACCCCCTAGATTTTATGGCAGAACTCTGCTGTCAAGGGAATCTGTGAAATGTGGTTTGTGGGCTTCTAGCACCTGCAAAGAAAGGGATAGAAGTGGGTAGCTAGAGCCAACCAATACTATCTAACAAATGGGTGGGTGTTAAAGTCTTTCTAAAAGGAAGGTGTTGTCTACATGGAGTAGTAACATGGTGGAGAGCTAGCTAAGTCAGAAACACAAAAGGTGTCATTTTAGCTGGGCAGCAGGTTAAGGTACCAGATATTGGATACCAATCACATGCAGTCATCCCCAGAGGTGACTGGAGAAGCACTTGGAGTTGATTCTTAGTTTGGCCTCCAGAATGTTCTCACTGGAATGAAAGCTGGATGGACTAATGGCAGTGAGGTATCTGAGAAAACATAGCCCCCATTCAAAAGGGCTGCCAGAGGAAACGGTGTCCATAGGGAAATAGAGTTTCTAAAAATGTGGCTTTGTGGGGATCCCTGGGTGGCTCAGTGGTTGAGCGCCTGCCTTCGGCCCAGGGCGTGATCCTGGAGTCCTGGGATCGAGTCCCACATCGGGCTTCCTGCATGAAGCCTGCTTCTCCCTCTGCCTGTGCTCTGCCTCTCTCTCTCTCTCACACATGAATAAATAAATAAAATCTTTTTTAAAAAAAATATGGCCTTTGGACCTCTAAACTCAAACATCCTTGGGATGCTTATTTAAAAGACTGATCTTCGGATCCCTGGGTGGTGCAGCGGTTTAGCGCCTGACTTTGGCCCAGGGCACGATCCTGGAGACCTGGGATAGAATCCCACGTCGGGCTCCCGGTGCATGGAGCCTGCTTCTCCCTCTGCCTGTGTCTCTGCCTCTCTCTCTCTCTCTCTCTGTGTGACTATCATAAATAAATAAAAATTTTAAAAAAAATAATAAAAGGCTGATCCTGAAAAATAAGCAAATTAATTTTAAAAGCTGATCCTGAACATCTCCCCTGTCAAAAACAAACCAAACCAGGCATACTTAAAGTGGTCCAGACAGATTTCCAAAGTAATAGAATATTGCAGTGGCACAGGGAAAAGAGTTCATCATGAACAGAACTCAACTGGGATAAGTACAGAGGTGACTGAGTATTGCACAGGGAGATTGAGGGACTAGGGAAGGGAATGAGTAGGGGCTCCATAGTCAGAAGCCAAAGATTACAAAAGGCAGGAAGGGGGTTAGCCCATATGAAACCATCTGGATTTGCTAACTGGCACTTACCAAAGCTAGACTCCTACTCTCTCACAGAAACTGGGAAACAGGGGCCTTATCTTCAGGTGGTGGCTGGAATAAGCAACAAATTCTTTAGACAGCCTTGAGTTTCACGGGCAGGCACTTTAAGGGAGACTGGGGTCTTACTAGGGCAGTGGTCATGAGCTGCTGAAAACTACGTTAGTGTTTGTTCAAGTCTTCACAAGCCAAATAAGGTTGAATCAAGAAGAGGGCTCAGAGGAGCCTGGCTAGAGTTTAGAGAAAGAATCTGTTACCATTCAGATGCCCACCCCTCCTGAGCTGATTTCCAAAACAGAGGGACCATTCTAACAAGACTGTTTATGCTCACCAAACTACTGGCGTAGTTAGTGCAAAGAGAACCAGGAGGTGGAGCAGAGGTTCCCTGGCTTCTTCAGGACCAGAGGTCAGCAGGGATTTGAGGGTGTGAGAGGCGGGCAAGACAGACTGAAGATGACCAAAAGGCACGACTGAGATTCTCACCCTTGGCGTCTCAAAGAGTCACACTGGCTGGCTGCTGCCACTATGGAAATCAGGGCCTCTCAGTCCTGGGAAGCGCCAGGCATGACCAGCTCTGGCCCCTGAGGTCCTAGTCAGGGTGAGATGTTGTTGAGACCTGGGCGACAGTGGTGGGGCACCCCCTGGGGGTGTGGGAGGAGGCACACCCATTCAAGAAGAGGAAAGGTCCTGAGGTCTGAAGCAGAAGCAGGAATGGTGCTTCAAGGTGAGCCTTAATGTGTTCCAGTGTAGCACTGGAGAGGGGTCTGGCGCCACACTGTGGAGTGTTTCAGCTTACAGGGCCAAGGGAAATGAAGACTTCAACCGGTGAACAATACAAAGGCTTCATGTAGAGAGGGCTACACCCTACAATGGTGGAGCAGTAAAATAGGAGGAGCCTGGCTCCCTGACACATGAACCACCAAACTAGCCCTGGATTACAGTACTTAACCAGATCATTATATGAGAGATCAGTAAGCTTCTTTTTTATTTAACCCACTGCTGTGTTGGGTCTCTACTACAGTGGCTGAACCTATAGCCTAATAAAGGTTAACCAATAACGTTATAACCAATAACGTGTATTGGTTATCTTTCGCCACAACAATGCTAACTAATAAACCATCCCCAAACTCAGTGAACTGGAATACCGGTTCTCACAGGATGGCTGGTCCAGCTGTACTTGAATGCTCTGCTGGCTGGGTCAGCACTGCTTCTCCGTGCTAGTCTGCAGATCAGCAGGGCTAGCTAGCTCTTTTCCACCTGGGTGGGCTCTGGGGCCCAGGCTGAAGAGGCAGCGGCAACCCGAGGGAAGCATATGAGGCCAACCAGAAACTTCATTGGGCCTCTCCAAGCCTAGACACAGAACTGTCATACTTTCATTTCTGCCTAGTCCATGGGTCCAAGTAAGTCACATGGCCAATCCCCGAGCCAGGGGACAGGAAAGTACACTCTGCCCACAGAGAGACACAGCAAGAGTGTGGGTGCAGGGAGGGCCAATAATCCTGTCTACTCAGGATGTGACTGAGTCCTGGTTTAGAGACTACACACCAAGGCCCCGCTCTTCTAGGTGTCCCTGTAAATGCAACAGAGTGAAAGATAGCACCCATCAATGTGAAGGCCCCACCGCAGTTATCTGTTAGGTCAGGAACCCTGACGAGGCAAGAATCCCATCTTCCTCTCCCCAATGCCTAGTAGCGGACCCTGCCCACGTGATGCCTCAGGGATCTTACTGGATGAATTTTAGACCATTTCTTCATTCTCCACATATGATTTCCTTATGAAATACAGACTGACCTCCTAAAGGTCAACACATAGTACTATGAGTTTGCCCCATAGCCTGCATAGGGACTGTGCCATTAGGAGCAGGAATTTGTACCTAGATCCTGTCTACACCAAAAACTGTATCCACTGCCTCCTACAGGGACCTCCAGAAGTAAGGGCTTCTACAAGTTAAACATCAAAACAGGGTAGTGAGGGGAGCCTGGGTGGCTCAGTTGGTTGAGCGATCTTACCTTAGGTCATGATCTCAGGGCCTGGGATCAGCCTGTGTGGAGCTCTGCACTGAGTGGGGAGTTTCCTTGAGGATTTTCTCTGTCCCTCTACCCCTCCCCTGACATTCTCTCTCAAAATACATAAATAAATAAATGAATGAATGGATCTTAAACAACAGGGTAGTGAAATTTCTTTCTCTATAGGTCTTTTGAAACTGGAAAGATTCTGATTGCCTGAAATATCTTCAGAGGGAGGCTGTCAAAAGGCACGACTCTAGTGGGGGATCTGCATGGACTTGGGACAATTTGAAGAACAGTGAAATTGACCATCAGAGCTCCCATGGCTCCACAAGGTCCCTGGCCCCCTCATCATCTGTTTTGCTAGATCTCAGGGCAAAAGCAGAACTGGCCCAAGATGCTCTACCTTAATGCTGCCTTTCCCTGCAGACTTCTCACTGCAAAGGAGAACCACTTGAAGAGAGCCAGGATAAATCCTAAAGAATGCCACCATCACCACTGAATTCCAGACATGGGCATGTGGGTGGAAAATATATTTTAGGGCAGTGACTCATGGTAAGTTGCTTCCTCCAGTCCCTAAATGGTACTATTCAATGTCAAGCTACCTCAGGCTCTGGCTGATAAAAGCAGAGGGAGAGGGAACCTAGTGTCGTGAGCTGTGCTGGTCAGGATACATATACATATACATATACATATACACATACACATACACATACACATACATATACATATACATATACACATATACATACGTAAATATATACATACATATACGTTTTGTATAACTTGCCCAAATTTATGAAGACCATATGTATCAGTCACTGCTCTGTACGCTCCAAGTGAAAGAAATCCAACTAAAATATGTTTGAACCAAAAATGTCATACAGTGAATTAGCTTATATAACCAGGAAGCCTAAGTACTTAAAGCTGCCTGCATCTAGGGTTCAAACAAGTCATCTTCTCCCCATCTATCCCTCAACTGTGCTTTCCTTTGGCTTCAGGCTCTGAAGGACGCAGACTCCAAGACTGCAAACATGGTCATTCATCATTCTAACTCTACACCAAAGTAGAGAAAGCCCATCCTCAAAAGTCATCTTTTTGGGTTGCTTGGAGCTGTATCTTGGAGGCGAACAATAGTTACATAATCACAATTCTGTAAACACTATCAATTATCAGGAAAGAGTGGCATAACTAAACCCCAAGAACGGACAGGGGTGTTAAAGAACTAACTCCTTGCCTGTGATAATAGGAAGTCCACAGACAGTGTCTAAAATGGATAAATCCAAAGCTAGAATTACCAAGATAGGTGGGGAGATAAGCACCAGAAGATTCAGCTAGAAGTAAGCATGCCCAGAGAGCTGGCTCAGGAGGGAAGGTGGGGATGGTCAAGGGGAAGAAACTGCTGTGGGTCATTATGTTTCCTCACCATTTGATGTCATACTATTTGAACTGTAAACTATATATAATAATAATAACTATTGGGGAATTTTAAAAATTCATTATTTTTGTCCAGCTTTATTGAGGTATAATTGACAAATTAATAATTAAAAAGAGAGCCAGGATAAATCCTAAAGAATGCCACCATCACCACTGAATTCCAGACATGGGCATGTGGGTGGAAAATATATTTTAGGGCAGTGAAGATGACTAGCTATAGGGCACCTAATTCTAATTGCCATATTTTAAAAGAGTGGGAAGAACCAACTTCCTACAACAGAATCCAGGGGGAACATTAGCTATTCCACTTTTGAGAGAAATGGTTGCATTAGTCCTTGTTTGATGACTTTAGTCAGCTGCCAAGTAAGGATATATCTGGGGTTCAAATAAGAAAGGCTCTCAAAAAATGGAAGAAAAAAAAAAAGCTCCCACTCCAGTGTTCAGAAAGCAGTTAAAAACAGATCTGACTGGATTGGGAAGGTGAGAATTAGCCCAAACTATAATAATAATATAGCTAGTCTTTCTTTTTTTATTTAAGATTTTATTCATCCAGGACTGCCCAGTTGGCTCAGCGATTTAGCGCCGCCTTCAGCCCAGGGCGTGATCCTGGAGTCCCGGGATCGAGTCCCAAATCAGGCTCCCTGCATGGAGACTGCTTCTCCCTCTACCTGTGTCTCTCTGCATCTGTGTGTGTGTGTGTGTGTGTGTGTGTGTGTGTGTCTCATGAACAAACAAAATCATTAAAAAAAATATTTATCCATTTGAGAGAGCAAGTGAGGGCACGAGCGAGGGTGGGGGCACAGGGGAGGGGCAACAGACTCCCCACTCAGTAGGGAGCCTGTTGTGGGCTGGACCCCAGAACCCTGGGATCATGACATGAGCCCAAGGCAGAGGCTTAACCAACTGAGCCACCCAGGTGCCCTATAGCTAGTCATCTTCAAGTGCTTCCAGCAGGCCAGAAACTCTCCTAAGGATATTATCTTAATCCTCAGGTCAACTGATATTTTCCCCAATTTACAGATGAGGAACTGAGGCTCAGATAGTTTTGGGAACTTACCTGAAGTCACACCCTCTGGCCCCTCTGCCTGAGGCTAGGAGGCCATAGTGTGTTGTGCCTTTACTTCTGTTTTCTAATTGCCAATCTTCAGTGCTATATCTCAAGGGGCCTGTGAAAACCATAGCTTCACATTGCTTGGTTGTCCTGAACGCCCACACTAGTGTAGGGAAGGTCCTGTAAACAGTATGGGGTAGAGCTGGTGTTCAAACCTAAGCATTACCGCCTACCAAGCCCACTTGCTCTGCCACTGAACTATGCTAACTCTCTAATTAGAATTAGAGTTGGGTGAGAGTCCTCCCTCTACCATTTATTTATTAGTTCTGAGGCCCTGGGACCCCAAGTTACTTAGCCTCTCTCTGAAGCCTGTTTTCTTATCTGTGCTATTGAAGATAACAATGGCAACCTACCTTCCCAGTGGTTGACAAGGACCAATCACAATTCCTATCTAGCAAACAATAGAAGCTTCTCTTTTGCCCAAATGTTAATAATCCCTTACCCCTCAGCTCCTAAAATAAGACAAAGGTTCTTATATTTTCTTATGCTTTGGATCCGCTGGTGCTGAGGGCAGAGGACAGCAGAGGTGGTTAGGCCTAAATTCTTGGACCCCATCCCAGAGTGACTCTCCAGGGAAGGGATGGGGTTCAGGAATCTACACCTTGGACCTGTCTGCAGGGAATTCAGATACCTGCAGTTCTCCTACCTGGCTTTTTAAATAAGTCTGTGGAGTTCTTGAAATCTAAGCTGACAGACCAGTGGCCTGTGAGCTGAGTTTGCTAGTGTTTGAGCCCTTCCTGCACAGGCCTCCAGCTGTGTCTGCATCCTTCCTTTCCCCCCTCATCCAATCTGTCTTTATCTCCCCTCCCATCCTAGCCCCATCCCCTTACTCTGTTCTTAAGTCCAACTTCCTCTCCACTCTTGGGGACCTCCCCTGAGCTCAGCCTGCACTCCTACCCACCAGCCACTTCTCTGCCAGTCTCTTCACCTGCAATGCCCCTTCCTCTATCCACCTGCAAGACTCAGATAAAAGCTGCCTCTTCCAGGATAACCTTCAAGCTCTCTTCTCTTTGCATGTGACTTTATTACTGTTCAAATGATATAGCAGTGTGAATTTTTTTTTCTGGCTGGAAACTACCTCGTGGACTCATGGCCCATGAATGGTAAAAATGTGCACCAGAGCAAGATGAAGAGAGGAAGACAAGCAGCGGGGCTGAGAGGCCGGAGAAGTAAGAGAAGACCAAGAGACAAGGGCTGGGCTCCTGAAAAACCAGACAAAAGATTACTATGTGGGGTTCCCACAGCTTTTGCAGACAGTGGCTGTGCAAAAATTCATTGGAAGAACTGAGGAATAGTGCTCACTTCGGCAGCACACATACTAAAACTGGAAGAACTGAGGAATATTGCTTGCTTGCTCCATTTGGGGGAGGGCATGCTTGAGTCAAGACACTGATGGTATTGAATGTGCTAATTATTACCAGAAACACTATCCTTTTGCCTAGGAAATGGGATTTCCCTAGTAAATCCCTTACTTTCCACCTTGTTCAACACCCAGAAAATACTTTGCCTCTATCTCTTTATTTCTAACTTCCTCCTCAACTATTTTTTTAAATATTTTATTTATTTATTCATGAGAGACACGGGCAGAGGGAGAAACAAGCTCCATGCAGGGAGCCTGATGGGGACTCATTCACGGGTCTCCAGGATCTGGCCCTGGGCTGAAGGTGGCGCTAAACCGCTGAGCCAACCGGGCTACCCACACGTCAACTATTTTTTTATTTTATTTTATTTTATTTTTAATTTTTTTATTGGAGTTCAATTTGCCAACATACAGAATAACACCCAGTGCTCCTCCCATCAAGTGCCCCCCTCAGTGCCCATCACCCAGTCACCCCCACCCCCCGCCCACCTCCCTTTCCTTCTCTGATTGACTTACTTCACTCAGCATAATATCCTCCAGTTCCATCCACGTCGAAGCAAATGGTGGGTATTTGTCGTTTCTAATGGCTGAGGAATATTCCGTTGTATACATGAACCACCTCTTCTTTCCATTCATCTTCCGATGGACACCGAGGCTCCCCGTCCTCAACTATTACCCATACTGAATGCACTCAGCCTCATCTAGTCTGAAACCGAGAAGTGGTTCTCACTCCCGGAGAGATTATTACCAGAGAAGCAGCCCCCACACACTCAGGTGCCACATCTCCACCAGCCATTTTTTTTTATAAACGGCAACGGGCACTGAACCCGAACCTTCCCAGAAACGGTCACAGAACCCCTGGCCCAGGTCAGTGGAGCTTGCTTCCAAGAGCTGCCCTGTTCCCAGGCCAGCCCTATAAATACTCCCAAAGTCCCCCTGGACATGCAGTTAGTAGTACCTCTGCCTCTGGGCACTGTCCCCACACTCAGGCCTACGCTCCCCGCTGGACCAAAGCCTGCAGGTGAGAAGTGACCAAAGCAGACATCCCCCCTCTCACACACTTTGGACCTTTTGTTCTGAGTCCACCTGCAAAAGAAATGTCAACTCTACCGAGGAAAGCAGACACACAAGGACCTGGCTAGATGAGAAGAACCAGATCCTCCAGGTTTGTGCCTCAGGGGCTGATGGGCAGGTACCTGAGAAAGTCCCGAGGAGGAGGGAGCGGTGAGCTGAAGACGCCCTGTTGGTACAAGATAGGGTCAAAACACGTATACTTTTTTCCCTCAGAGCCCCCGGGCTGCAAGCACCACCAGCGCCCATGCCCTCAGGGAGGCAAAAATAGCGTAGACGTCACTGGTCTGATTTTACCAGTGGGAACCTACCCCTCAGGAGGCCAACGTTACACGCATGGCGCTGCGGCCAGGCGAGATCACGGACCCAGAAGCCGGGATCTAGTCTGACGCAGACACTGCTAGAGGCGGGCCTTGGGCCAAGCTCCTCTTAGGTCGGTGACCTCGCTTAGTGGCCTCACCTCTGCAGGCGGATCTCCCTCTCCCCTTAGTGGAGTCCAAGCCTCCCAGACCGCTCACCCGCTGGCCCTTGGGGAACTCGGCTTCGGGAACGTTGGCCCCGCCCCGCGGCTCCTCCCGCCCCGCCATTGGCTCCGCGGGCCGGGGGCGGGGCCGAGCGCCCAACCGCCGGGTTGGCGTCAGGCGCCTCGAGCGCAGTTTCCGGGCGTCGGTGGCGGAGAGGCCGGAGCGTCGGGTCGGAGGCTGAGAGGCTGCAGCGGCCAGGAGCGACCCCGCCCCCTCCCCGCTCGCTCTGGTGAGTCCGGGGTCAGGGGGAGGAGGGGGGAGGGGGGCGGGGTCGAGATGCGAACGGGCGGCGGGCGCGTTCCGTGGTCCCGACCCCTGGTCGCCTTTGCGCTGTCCTGCTTCAGAACCCTTTGCCTTCCCCGTTGTAAGCCCGCGCCCTACCCCCTCGGAGCCGAGCCTTCAGCCGGCACAGCCCCTGCTGACCGCCCCCTCCATCTTCTCCCGACGGGGACCCGAGCCCAGCACGTACCCCCACCCCCTCGCCCCTGGCGTCGCGTCAATGCAGCCACACTCTTGACCCCCTGGGAGTCCAGTTCCAACCCCGAGCGCAGACACATCCCTCCTCCGCCCTCTGAGGCATCACATCCTCACCCCTCAACCCCTGTGGCAATCCCGGTGCTCCACGCCAACCTCCCCTGAGCCCCACCGCTATGGCTTTCCCCTTTTCTGACCCAGCTTTCTTATCCCAGTCCCGGAAGGTCTGCTCAGCCCTAACACCCACCTCCACCCACCCTTATTCAATGCCTGCCATCCAAGCGGATGCCCTGTTGAGCTCACCCCCTTCTTGATAGCTCTGATCTCTGCCCTATCCCAAGTCTTCGATGCATCTTCTTGTCCACACCGACTCAAGCCCTCACTTCCCAGCCCACCACATGCTTTCTTTCCACCTGCAGCCATCCTGAGAACACTTCATCTTTGCTAAACTGCCCCCGACTCTTGCCGCCCCAGTTCCTACCACCCCAACCCAATCTTCTTAAAATGAGGCCTCCATGCCCCCATCTCTTCCTCTCAGCTCTGTGCCCATTCTTCCCTTAATGCGGTCCCCATCTGATCTGAAAACTTAGTGCAGTCTCTTGCCAGCCCCACCTGCTGCCCCCCAACAGCCAATCCAGGTGCTTTTTCAGAGCCGGGTAGTTACTGAGTAGCTCCATTGCTACAGGGCCTCAGATGGTAAGTAAGTGTGGAGGAGTAGAGATCTATGTCCCGTGGTTCAAGAGGTTTTCCTGAATGTCTGCTCTCCTGCACCTGTCCTCAAGGATTGTGTTTCTAGCATTCATATTATGTTACTTGTGTTGGCTGCTGCAATGGTACCTTATCATCCAAATACCTGGAAGGTGAGGGATGGCTACTCATTCAGCCTGGGACACTGGAAGCTTATCACTTCCTTTTGGACTGTAATCTGTAGAAACCCAGGGGGTTGCACTATGTGGGGTTGGCTGTGGTCACAGACCCATGCCCATGAAGGTTTTCCTGGCATTTAGAGACGACCCTCACCGGGGCTCCTCCCAGCCAGAGCTGATTGCAAGTTAGTCCCAGTACTGAACACAGGGAACACAGTACTAGACGTGATGTTACATGTTGTGAAGAGTGTAGGTGAGTGGATCCTGGGGAAGCTGATGGCTAGGTGGGTTTGGAGGCTTTTGAGTTGCTTCCTCTTTTTGTAGGTGCTGGATCGTTAAGTTTTGACCATTTTGATTGCCCTTGAACTGAGAGAGCCAAGTTCCCCCAGAGTAGCTAGACATTCTTGAGGCACCCAGGCCCATTTGTTAACATTTATAATTTCCTGGGCTTTTTGGATTCACATCCCCTCTAAGTTCTGGTGACCAGGCCCCAAGAGATTGGCTGTTTGACAGTAATTGTAAAGGGCCCCAAAGAGGACCCATTGTCTTTGCTTGCCATTTATAGTCTCACTTCTTTGAAAATTGAATGCCTGTCTACCTTCGGTATCCCTTCGTGGAGGCGTGATATATCTGAAAGGGTCTTCAGCCAGTTGGCAGGTTGGTGTAATGGCAGGGGTTCCACAGTGACCCTACCATTGAAAAGTTGTATACCTCCACTTCTTAGTGTCTGAAATGGAGATACCCTGCCCTGAGCCTTTTTATTTTATTCATCTGTTCATTCATCAAGTATATTTTGAGCACCACTGTGTGCCATGCACTCTTCTAGGCACTAGAAATGCAATGCTGAATGAGTCAGGCAAAGTTTCTGCTTTCATTCATTCAGAGTTTAGTCCTTACTAGAATCCTAAGGGATGTGGAACAAGAATATGGGGGAGATGTGGGGAACCTGGGTGGCTCAGTCAGTTGAGTGTTTGACTCTTGGTTTTGGCTCAGATCTTGATATCATGGGTCATGAGATTGAGCTCTGCATTGGGCTCTATGCTGGCCATGGACCCTGCTTAAGATTCTCTCTCTGCCTCTCCCTCTGCCTCTCCTCCCGTTCATGTGAGTGTGCTCGCTCTCTCTCAAATAAAGAGATATTGAAGAAGAAGGAGAAGGAGAAGAAGAATATGGGAGATGTCGGTGTTGTTGAATAGGAGGAGGGAAGGAGGAAAGAAAGATACCCAGTGTTCATAGACTTCACATTTCTGGCCTCACCCACTAGCCTTTAGACTGGGAATCATGAGCTACAAGTTTCTTGCCCTCCAGCTGATATTCAGTTGCCTCAAAGGCCTAGTTGCCTTTGGCCCCATACACACACACACCCATCCCACCCCTCACAGGACTCCTGTCCAGAACCCCAGCTCTCTTCAGGTAGAAGGAGGTACTGTTTACTCACTCAGCACTCACACGTCTAAGGATCAGCTGCCTTTCTGAATCAGATGATAACTTTGTCATTCATTTCCAACTGAAAACCCTGACTCATCACCTGGTAAAGCAGCTGGAGGGCTTAAACACCAGCCTGTTGTTCTGCACAGCCAGGTGCAGGATCAGATTCAGGCCTTAGAGACGAGGCTGTCACGGATGGCGGGGAAGTCTCCGAGAAGAGGAGGTTGCTGTTTACTGATGAATGGAGTGTTTCAAAAGCGGTGAAGCCAGGTCATCCCTTTCTTCTTTTAAAGTAAGTCTCATCTGAGCCCTTCTCCTCTTTTCATTCTTCCTTAGTCTCTGGAGGAAGTGAAATTGGATGTTTATATAAGTTATGTAACAAAATCATGCAGAATACTTCCTTCCTAACTTCATGTTGGAACATTTAAGAAAGGACAGCTCTTAAACCTAGCCACCACGGAAAGGACCTGTGCTCCAGGGGGACTTTGGGAGTGTCCACAGGGCTGGCCTGGGAACAGGGCAGTTCTTGGAAGCAAGCTCCACTAATCTAGAAGCAAGTTCCGTGGTCCTTTCTGGGAAAGTTGGGGTCCCAGTGCCAGTTTCCATTTATAAAACCTCCTGTTAGAGATGTGGCACCTGAGTGTGTTGGGACTGCCCCTTTGGTACGCTACAGATCTGATGGGCAAGATTGTTTCTTGTTGGTTTTAGGCTTTCTTTGATAAAATGGAGCTTCTGAGTGCCTCTAAAGGGTCTATGAGTAATAAATTTGCCTGCAACTCTTTGAACCAAGGACCTGAGACAGTTTGATCTGGTAAAAGGCACAGGACCTGGAATGAGGAAATCAGAGAATTCTGTCCATTACCTGAGGCCTGTTTGTACTGAGCCTCAGTTCTCTCCTCTGTGAAATGTGGGATAATCATCCTCCTCTCACAGGATTGTTTTAAGAATTAAAAAATATCAGAGAATGAGATCCCATGCCACGGCAAATCCGTACTGAGGGGCAGAGGTAGACTTAGGGTGGCACCAGGTATGTTTGAAGCTCTGGTCTCCTGAAGAGACACCCCCTCTTTGGTTTGGTTCTTGGTGTTAGTGAAGATTATTCTGAGGATAGGAAGTGGTGCTAGTCTCATAGGATGGTAGATTGGGGGTCTAGGCCACCCAAGAGCCTGCTGGAATGCTGATCTAGCAGTCAGGAGACCCAAAGCCCAGAGATCTCACGTCATAGATTGTCACGTTCCTGCCTCTGAGCCAGTTTCCTGCCTCCCTGAGGCATTGTGGGACAGGTCTAGGTAGGGTGCTTTGGCTACCTGCAAAGAAAGGTACACCCTTAACTTTTGCCTGACCCCAAAGTCTCAGTCCTATTTTGTGAATTGTCAAGTGGCTGGCCTCCTGGATTTCTCTGTGCTGTTGTCATTTTGTGACTTTTCTGACACTTTGTTTTAGGCTGCAGTTGTCTCCTATCCAGTCCTGCTCTGACCTCTCATCATCAATTGACTCTGTTTGTTTAGCAGACCCTGTCTTGGCCAGAGCATGCACTCACTAATAAGCCTCCATCCCTCCAATGAATACTCTATTATTTTTGGTTAATTAATTAATGAGCCCTTAATGGACCTACTATTCAGTATGTTGAGGTCCAAGTCATAAGGCTGGCTGAGGGAATGGCATCTTTGGAACTTGAGTCTCTGTCTAGAAGGACAGGCCTGAAGGGAGGCCCTAGCCTTCTGAAATTGCTGAAAGGGATTGGATGCCAGGGTCTTGGAGCCCGAGAACCTGATTTGATGCGGGGCTGCACGGGGTAGCATTGAAGGAACCCTGCCTCTAGGATCAGACACAGTTTCAGGAGGGACTCAGACTGCAGCCCATCCTCTTTTCCCATCGCCGTGGTGCCCAGAGCATGGAGCTGGTCTGCAGAGGAGGATAGGACTCCAGGTGAATAGGAGCCAGGAATATGGTGAAGGGAGAGGCAGTCAGACAGGGGATGTGGCTGGGGAGGAGGGTAGGTTGCTGGTGGTCTGTCATGTGCTGGCCAGAGCTAATTCTGTGGGGGCCATCCTTCACACACACCTCCTCCGTCTGTGTGTCCTTCCTTAGGAAGTTTGGCTCTGGGTCCTTGGCCAGCTCCAAAGGCCAGGGCTTGAGTCAGAGCATCTAACATCATTTAGGGCCACTCTGCTGTTCTATCTGCTCCACTGTTCTGTAAATCTTTGCCACCAAACTGACCTTGGTATTCCCTTGCACCCCTTCACCTGGGCCCCCAACTGAAAAGCCCTCCTTCCAGACCCCTCTGCTTCGTCCCACCCACCCCTTACCCCAGCTCACACTCATCTCTTCCAGAAGGATTGATGTTGCCCTGGTGGGAGGTGCTGGAACCTGCTACTTATCAGCCCTGGCACCTTGGGAAGTTCCTTGACCTGAGTCTGCTTCTATTTCTTATCTGTTAGATCAAGATAATAAAACAGCTCTCCTAGGGTGATTAGGAGGAATGCAAGAAGCAATATATGTAAAGAGTACAAAATCCATTAACCATGCCTTGGTTTTATTAACTTATTTGGGCCATGAGTTTTTGAGATAGCGATGACTTATCTTTCTGTGCCCCCTCATGCTCAGCTGTGGGGTCATTAGTGATCTATGTAGAAGGGAAGGTGCCTGCCCCATCCTGGTCAATCCAAGTGGCTGGGGAGGAGCCAGGCCAGCCAGCAGCCTCCTCAGGCTCAGGTTAAAGTCTCCCCTACCTCAAAGACCCCCACCCCCACCCCAGGAAGCTGGAGCCCTGAGGAATTTACCCTGAGGGATCTACTTCCAATTATTTGCACCTACTCTTTCAGGCACTGGCATTCTTTTGCCTGCAGGTTGGGATGGCCACGTACACTAGGGTTGTAGATGGCATTTCTCCTTGGTATCCTCAGGCCCTGTGCTAGGCATCTTCCGCATTTATATCTGCATTTGAGAGGTCTGATGTTATCGGTGGCCCAGCATGCCTAGTGCTGGTCACTGGCAAATTGAGAGTCAGACCCATATTTTTCCCTTTAGACATGTCGCTGTGCTGCTCAAGCCTAGACCCTTGTGCCTAAAGGAGAGGCAGATGTGTAGCAAGAGAGCCCCCCCCTCCCCGCCCACCTTCAGAAGCTGTTTCAGTTGTCCCTGTCGCTGTCTGAGCTGGCAGACACTAGACTGGGACAGGAGTCAGAGGGGGCAGTTGCAGGGCCCAGGCCCCGAGTATAAATTGTGAGCCCCTGCTTCCTGGTCCTTGTGGGCTCTCAGCACCTTCTGCTGCAGTATCCCCCTTGCATCCTTAGCTCTGTGTCTGAATCAGCCTTTCATGCCTACCTTTGGTGCAGCCATTTGGTGTGGAGTCCACAGCCCTTTCCGTGATTGCTTGGAGTGTACCAAGTCCTCAGATTTGTTTTCCTTCCTCATTTCCTTCCTTCAAATCCACTCTTAGATTTTACTTTTGTATTCAAAGGCCCTTGCACTGCAGTTTGAGGAAGATGGGCTGACCTGCTGCTACCTGCTCCGGGTAGAGGGAAGAATTGGCTCGGGGTGGTGAGCTGGAACTTGCTCATCTGGCCACCATCTGTCTCTGCAGGTGTCATGTGATTCTCCGAGGGAGCTGCTGTGTGAGTGGAAATGCTCTCAGTGCTGGAGAATGGACCCCCGGGCTGCCATCCCGGTAGGCAGCAAGGGAGGCTCAACGGTGGGGAAGAATGCCCAGGACAGCCATTTCATTGATTTTTCTCACTTTGAAATGAATGAGTATTGTCCGGAAAGTGAGGCCTTAGGCTGAGAAAGCTATAGCAGGAGCAGGCTCTGAGGATATCCTGCCCTTTCTAGAACATCTTTTTGGTGATAAAATGGGAATTTACAAAAAAAATGGTGGTGATTCAACATAGGCTACCTAAAGAACCTAAAGAGCAAAGATTTCTCCAAAGCAGAGATAGGTATGACCCATAAGTACATGAAAAGATGCCTGACATCACTAGACATTAGACAAATGCATTCAAAATCACAAGAGACATCTCCACACTCTCTGGGATGCCTCAAATCAAAATGACATAATAGTAAGTGGTGATGTTGTAGAAAAAATTAAATTAGAACCCTGGCACACTGCTGGCAGGAATGTCAAATGGTACAGCCATTATGGGAAGGTTTAGCAGTTGCTCAAAAAGTTAAACCCAGGCGTTGGCGCCGCTGTGGCTCTCGTCCCCAGGCCAGTGGACCCAAAGCAGCTCCTGGGGACGGATCAGTCCTGGAGTTTCAGGGAACCTCCGCGCTCCCCCGAGTTGGGGAAGGAGCCGAGTCCGGGTCCCCTCCCCACCCAGCCCGAGACCCCCGCTCTGGTGGGCATCCCTGCCTTGGGACCCCCGCCCTGAGTCTTTCCAGGCCCGGCCAAGCTGTGTGGGGAAAGGGCCTGGGGAGGGCGGAGGTGGGCCCGAAGCGAGTAGTGCCAGCAATCGGGCTGGAGAGGGCTCGCGGTTGGCAGTTGGTGATTCAGGGTGCAAATGGCCTCACCCGTAAGGGGACGCCTGGAGACGACGATCCGGGGTGGAGCAGCCCCGGAGCAGCGCACCCAGGGGACACAGAGGCTGGAGGCCAACAAATCCCGCGGGGGGGGGGGGGGGCGTTGGTGGAGGGCGCAGGGTGGGAGTCTACCCACCTTGGGCTCTGCTTGCCAGCAGGCAGCACACCACACCTTCAGTCGCAGCCCTGCCAGCTGCCGCCCCTCCCTTCTGCCTTCTCTTGCCCTGGGCCGGCTCCCAATGTCTCCACTGGCCCAGACACTCCTTCAGGCTCCTCCTCGCCCCTCCCAGAATTGGGGGCAGCCCTCCGGAGCCTCCCTCTGCCTCTTTGCTCCCCTTGGCAGCTCCTGCTCCCCGAGGTTTCCCGACCCAGCCCTCAGAAGCCCCGCCCAACGAGATGGGGGCCTAACCTGCATCGTTTGCTGGCTGGAAGGTCTATCTAGCCCTTCACCATGGGCCCGCAGAGACCTGCCCTGCCAAAGTGAGCGAGTGCCAGGGGTCCAGGAGAAGGTGACGAGAAGGGGTATCCTCCCAGGGTTTGTTGCCTTTGCTCCAGGCAGCTTACTGACTGCGCCTCCAGGGCCCACTGTGCACCCCTTTCCCCATCGAGGAGAGCTTAAGAAAGTGGGGAAGGGGCACTAGGAGCCCCTACCCGGACCCCTGCCGGCCAGACCCTGTTCCTTGGGTTCCTCAGCCTCAGCAAGCCACAGGGGCTCCTACCTGCTGCCCCCGGGGAGACCCAGTTGGGCAGGAGATGTGGTCAGTGTAAAGATCGGGAGGGAGCAGCCACGCAAGAAGTCACTCATTCATCTTGTTGATGGTGAGACCTGGGCAGCTTTACAGTTAGGCTCTGACCAAGGCTGCCCCACCCAGAGCCAAGCTAAGCTGGCATGCAGAGGGGTGGGTTGGGGCCATCACTCCAGGACAGCTTTGGGGAGGACACCGCCTGGGTAGTGCATTCTCTAGGGGCCGCTCTGCTCTCGTGGGGCAACGTGGAGATCACAGGGCAGGTGGGCAGGCCCTCCAGCCTCTCTCGGGAGGTTGGAGGTGGGATCTGCAGTCGGGGGCGGTGCGGGCCGCTCTGGGCGGGCCAGGCTCCGAGTTCACGTTCCCCGCAGAGCCGCTGGGGAAGAAAAGAGAAACCAAGAGAACCGGTTCCCCGGCCTTGGCAGTCCTGGTGCCTCATGCCAAGGCCCTTGGTCTACGCGAAGCGGGGACACTCCCGGGGTAGAGCGGCGCCGGGGCAGCTCCTAGAGCCCCGCGCCTCAACTCTGACCCCGAGGGCCCGGGCGGGGGGCGCAGGATCCTGGAGGGAAGAGGCTCTGTGGACCCGGATTTCCTGAGGGCTGGTGGCGTCGGGGCGGGGGCGGGGGCGGGGGCGGGGGCGGGCGGGCGCGGAAGGAATGAGCTCTTTTTCCCACTTCACAGACAGGGAAACTGAGGTTCAGGCAACTTTTTGGCAAGTGTGGTGTCGACTTACCGCCGCCAGTCAACCCCATCTCTTTGAGTCAAGGCTTCCTTGGCTGCAAAGTTGGACCAGTATTACCCACAACCTCCCCACCGGGGGATTGAATGCAGGCTCAAATCTTATCAGCAATGCCACAGAATCAGCGTTGGCATAATTACATCAGCGACTGTGGGCATGGGAACCTTCGAGATTATTTTATCCGAGTGCCCCGTTTTGGAGATACCAAGGCCCTAAGGCACAGGAGGAACGCGGCTTCGGGACTCAACCAAGTCTCTTGTCCCCCTAGCGCGGCGCGCCTCCCGGCTGGGTGGCCCTGACCTCCGCGCCCCTCCTCCTCGTGCCCACAGGGAGACTCCGCGGCCGCGATGGCGATGGCGGCGGACGTCGAGGGGGACGTGTACGTGCTGGTGGAGCATCCCTTCGAGTACACCGGCAAGGACGGGCGGCGCGTCGCCATCCAGCCCAACGAGCGCTACCGGCTGCTGCGCCGGAGCACGGAGCACTGGTGGCACGTCCGGCGCGAGCCCGGCGGCCGCCCCTTCTACCTGCCGGCGCAGTACGTGCGCGAGCTGCCGGCGCTCGGGGACCCCGCCGCCTCCTCGCCGCCGCCCGCGCTCCGCCCGGGCCCCGCAGCCCCCGAACCGCTCGCCTACGACTACCGCTTCGTGAGCGCGCCGGCGCCCGCGGGCCCCGACGGCACGGCCGCCAAGCCCCGGGGCCGCGTGAGCTCCCTGTGCGGCCCCGCGCGGCGCGGCGCCTCGACCCAGCACGGCAGCCCCGGGCCCGGCCTGCCCACCTGCCTGTACACGCGGCCCGCGGCGCCCGTGCGGCCCGCGCGGTCCCTGGACGACCTGGCGCGCGCCGCCGTCGCGCCCCCTGCCGGCCTCCTGGGAAGCGCGGGCAGCTTCAAGGCCTGCAGCGTGGCGGGCTCCTGGGTGTGCCCGCGCCCCCTGGCGCGCAGCGACTCGGGGAACGTCTACGAGGCCATCCTGGACGAGCGCGGCCCGGCGCGGGACGAGCGCCCGCAGCAGGTATGGGGCGCCCGGGAGCGAGGAGGCGGGCGGGGGGCTGCGCCCGGGCTCCAGGAGCCCCGCTCCGCTTAGCGTCCGCCGGCTCTGGACGGGCTGCCTCACGCGGAGCCCCACGTTCCTCAACCACGAAACGAGAGGGGTGCAGGCTCCCAATCACATCTGCAATTCCGAAATGCCAAAGCTCCCCGAAGCGCGAGTGTTTTCCGTAACTCAGTTGGTGGCAAAGTTGGACTTGAGCCCGGGTGAAGCCGTTGGTGGTCTTTATTTATTTATTACACTTCGTTTTCCTGCAGAAATGCAGATGACCTGGAGTACGGTGTGCCGCCCACCCCGTGCTGGCAGGTGCGCGCCACCTCACCTGCCTGACAGCCGTGGCACCATTCCGAGAGGCGTCGGGATCCTGGGCCTGCAGGATCTCTCCGCCTCCCCTGTCTCATAGACGCTTGGGGATCAGATGAGATAATGGATGTGAAAGTCAGGGATCTGCTTCCCGTTTTGGCTTCTTCCAACATTTCAGTCATTTCAGTTCCCCTCTAAACACACACACGCACGCACGCACACGCACGCACACCAATTTTTTGTTTCAGGAAGAGGTCTAGTTACAGCGAGGGTTTTTTGTTGTTGTTGTTTGTTTTGTTTTGTTTTCTTTCGTTTCGTTTCGAATCCGGTTGTGTTGATTTGGGCAACCGAAAATAGAGCACGGTTTTAAAACGCTCTTACATCCCCAGAATCCTTTCCATGGCCCTGACATCTTGAGCTTTAGGAACTTGCGGCAGGGGAAGGGGGGTGTGGAGACGTGGAGGGAGGATGCACAAACATCTTTTTGACATCTGCCACCAGCTGGGTAATTATGGGAGATTCACTTCCTCTCTCAGGGTCTCAGTTTGTCCCTTGGCCCAAAGACGGGTGGAAAGGGTGAATGGATGACCCCCCAACCTTGTGTCTCTGGTTTCTTTCTTTGTCCTTGATGTACTTGATGTCAGCGTGGTTGCCTGGCACATGCCAGGACTGAGTCTGGGATGCCCCGCGGAAGGAGGCACCGTCCCGCTCTGGGACTTCCTGGGTCTTCCCACCACCAGGTCTGGTTACAGTGCAAAGAGCTCAGGATTTGAAGCTAGAGAGACTCGAATTTGACCCTGCTGGGTGACCTGCCAGCTGCTGAGGAATCCCTTAATTGCCCCAGCCCCAGTGTCCTCCTGTGTAAAGGATTAGCGTTGTGAGCCTTCGACGAGGTGAGGCGTGGAAGCGCTTGGCACGTAGCAGGCGCCGCACGGAGGCAGACCCGGGTCGCATTTAGCATCCCCTTCGGCGCCGCCTTCGCTTTGATTTCTGCAAGGAGCAGCCCGCCCCCCTGTGGCCATGGCGGGGAACAGCATTCTGCGGGTGAGGACGCGGACCCAGATTCCGCCCGGAAGGAACGGGGGCGGGGGCCAGGGGGATCTTGCGCCCGGCGGCCCTGGGGGCCAGGTGGCCAGCTTCTCCGGGGCAGATGGCTGGATGCCAGCGCTCCTTACCCCGGCGCCCCTCCGTTCCCAGGCAGGCCGTCGGAGGCGCATTCCGGGGCCTTTCCATATTCTCTTTCTCCTTCTTCAGCAGCAGTTACCGGGGAGTGAGGGGGTGGGGACACACGTGATGGCGGGGTGGTGCTCGCGCCGGGAGGAACCGGGGCGTCCGCGGAGAGACCTGGGTATTGGTCGAGACGCTCAGCCTGCTCCCCCCTCTGGCCCTAATTCCCCGTGCGATCTCAACAAGAGGCTTGGTATCTCTGTTCCTGTTTCCCCTGTGACCCTGCTTTATTCCAGTGTCACGTGTGGGTCTCCCTGACCCCCTGTCCCCTACAAACTCCAGGGGTGGGGAGTTGGTTCTCTCCTGGGAAGGATCCCCAGTCTGCTCTTAGTTATTGAAGGCAGCCTTCTTTTTTTTTAAGATTGATTATTTATTTATTTATTTATTTATTTATTTATTTATTTATTTATTTATTTATTCATGAGAGACAGAGAGAGAGGCAGAGACCCAGGCACAGGGAGAAGCAGGCTCCAGGCAGGGAGCCCGATGCAGGACTGGATCCAGGAACTCCAGGATCATGACCTGGGCAGAAGGCAGGTGCTCAACCGCTGAGCCACCCAGGGGACCCGAAGGCAGAATTTAGAGAAGGGAATTTCCTGAAAGGTAAGCCTCCCTGTTTCCTTCTTAGAGGAGGCAGGAGAGGCAGCACCTACCCTTCCCCTTCATTCACTCCTTGACTAAGCATGAACTGGCCTCCCACCTGCCTGCCAAGCATCTGATGAGGCACAGCGCCAGCCCTGGAGAGCTACCATCTGAGTCAGGAGCCTGGCAAGAGGGCAGATGCCTCAGACCAGCGTGGCACAGGCCATCTGGGATAGAAGGACACCCAGCGTGCCGTGGTGCCGAGGCATGGGTGCAGGTGTGAGATGTGGCACCCTTGAGGCCTTGCAGCTCCACTCCCATCCTGTACTGCTGGGGCTCTTGTGGGGAATGGGCAGTGCCTGGCCAGGCAGGGCCTCATGGACTCTCACCAGCAATGTGGACTTAATCCTGCAGCTGCTGGAAGATTCTCAGCAGAGAAGAGAGGGGGTTCAGAAAAGACCCCCGTGGCTGGGACTTTGAGAATAGCAGAGGACAGACCTCCATGGTCTCCCAGGCACACAGTGATGACAGGAGATTTGGGAAGTCGATTCCCTGGAATCTAGTGGCCGACGGGCTGAGGAAGGTGGGAGAGAAGTCGGAATGAGTCGCAGTCTCCCAGTCGCACACCCCGCAGACAGTGGTCTGTTTATTCGGTGGCGCCAGGTCCAGACAGCAGCTGGAGAGGGGGCCTGCTGCCCAGCAGAAGGCCTGCAGCGTGTGGCCTGCAGCATGTGGACCGGGGGCGGGCAGAGTGCGTGGACGTGGGGCCGGGAACACCTGAGACAGTCAGGCCCCACCACATTCGGGTAATAGACAAAGGGAGGGAAGAGAAGCCCCAGAGGAAGGAATAGGCAACAAGGAGGAAGAACAGGAGAGTGCCTGTCCAGACACCGAGAAACGTCCAGAAGAAAGGAGAAGTGAGATAAAGGCCATTAAACATGTATCAGAAACGGTGACTGCGAGGTCAGCAGCCACCTTATCAGGAGCTGGTCAAGGGGTTACTGAGGGCTCAAGGCAGGGGCCAGAGGGATGAGGTAAGGACACCGGCTGAGCGTAGACAACTCAGGAGCTTGGCAGGGAAGGGAGAGATGCTTTGTGGCCAGAGGCAGGTGGAGGTCAAGGGGGGAGGCTCCCCAAATCTAAGCAAACGGTCAGGAGCCAGAAGAGTGGGAGGCTGAGGATGGTGAAGAGGTGGTTGGGGAGACGGGACAGAGAGGGAGGGACCCATTTCCTCTGAGGCGAGGGGCAATGATCTGAGGGTGGAGGTGACATAGGATCAGGGTTGGGTCATTGGGGATAGTCGACCAGTGGACAAGGGGAGAGGGTGGCATGGGGGGAGGAATCAGCAGAGGCAGGGACCCACCCCAGAGGAGAGAAGCCTCTGCACTGTGTGGCATTTTATAGGCTCGTCATTCACCTTCCACTCAACTAACATGTAATGAGCACCTGCTGTGTGCTGGTCAAAGTGCTGGACCCTGGGGACGCAAAGCATGTTACACCTGACACGATCCTGTCCCAAAGGGGCTCGTGGTCCCATGGGCTTTCACTCAAAGGTTCATCCCCGCAGCAGCTCGGAAGGCAGTCTCAGCTGGGTGGCCACAGCCTTGGCCAGCCTGTTCCCCTCAGCAGGGACAGGACAATCGGAAGGCAAACAAGTATTCACTTTCCAAGCACCCTGCGTGTCCCCAGCGGTGGGCACCGGCCACAGGGAAGGAGGCAGGAATTCCCAGCCCTCGTCCACCAGCCAGCACCCAGCTACCCAGGGCGCAGTGGGAGAAGCTGTCCCAGGAGAGGGCAGAGGCACACCTTCTGGAGCACTCTGCCCCCACCCCCTCTAAGGGAGGAGGAGGGGCCTCTGAGACTCCTCCCCCGTGGTTGCGGTGGAGTGGGGGAGGGGGACCTGCTGACTTGGGGATTTCAGGGTGTGGTCACCATCCCCACTCCAGGGCCTCTGAGGTGGAAAGGCCCAGGCCGGCCCTTTGGACGGGAGCCCGCCCCTGCTGCCCAGACATTGGCCACAGGGAGGAAAGAGGTGCAGCCAGAGGCCTCGGCAGCCTCCTATGCAGCCAGCCCAGCCCTACTCACCTGAGTAGGCAGCCGGACTAGAAGGAGCCTCTGGGGCCCTGGTTCCCTGTCCTGTGCTGAGAACTGTGAGTGACCCCTCAACTCCCAATGGGGCCCGGGGAAGGCGGGGTCGTGCCCTGGCAGCTCTCCCACCCTCTCTCCTCCTTCCCTGACCTCCACCTGGTCTTTTCCTGCACTCATGCTGAAACTCCCCTGCCAGGTGCCTGGCGGGCAGGCACCTCACCCTCCTCTCTGGATCCCAGGCCTGGCACCCACCCCTTGGGACAGACTCCAAGAGCCGCCCCAGGCAGCGGTGATTAAGGCAAAGGAACTGGCCTTAGGGATCCCTCCACCTGGATCCCCCTTTGGGACCAGCCAGGGGGCCCTCTAGGAGGAGCAGGGGAGCTGAGGCCAAGGAGGGGGGGCAGTGAGCGCCCTTGTCTGTATGCCCTCCTCCCAGCAACTGTCTTACCTCCCCCCCACCCACCCTTGGAGAACAGCAGCCCTGGGCTGGCCCGGCTGGTTTCTTCACACCTGGCTTGACCTTTCCCTCCCCATGACTCACCTGCAGCCCCAGGCTGACCCTAGAGCCCCACTGCCCAGCCTAAGGCCTGACCCATGAAAGAGCAGCTTCTTGGGTAGCCCCCTCCCAACCCAGCCCACATTCCTGGCCACCAGTAGTCCTCCCCACCCACAGCTCCCAGGGCAGAAAGGAGCAACCTCCCAGGCCCCTGGCAGCCCCATGGCTCTGTGGAGTCCCCTGGGTGATCTCCCCTGAACCTGAGCCTTATGATTCACCTCTCAGTCCCCAGCCCCCCTGAGACGGGTCCACCTGCCTCCCCACTTCCTTCCTGAGCGCCAGGGGCCGGCTTCTCACTCAATCTGTTGTCTCTGCCTTTCCTGGAGCTGTCTGTGTCCAGTAGTGGGGAGGGCCAGGCCCAGCTGATGCAAACATGGTCAGGGTTCCAGACTAGAAGGTCAGGGGACAGTTGAGGTTGATTGGCGTTGAGGGAAATGGTGCTGCCAGGGACTGGGTCTGAGGGACATAGGGGTCCTTGCTCAAGTGCAGGAGGCTCTCTTGCCAAATTGAGGAAGGATTGTGGTGTTGAGGGGACTTCCAGAGCAGCTGCTTAGGCACAGCAGAGCCTGCAGGACCCTTCTGCCTAGCCCAGGCTCTGGGCTCCTATGGGTCCTCCGAGTGGAGGTCCACCGTGAGGCATTGGGTGAGCAGGGCAGGGGTCCCTCTCAGGGCTTCCATGTCTGTCCTGGGGGCTGAGCCAACTTGGCCTAGGAGAGGAAGCCAGAGGAACCAAGAAAGGTGCCAGAGGGGGGCCTTCCTGCCTCTGCTGCACGCAACTGGAGTGCTCCTGGAATCTTCTCAACTTGTAAATTACTATCCCCCCCCCCATAAAAATAGCTTAAGGAGGGGCTCTGGGGAGGCTCCCTAGGTTAAGCATCTGCCTTTGGCTCAGATCAGGATCCTAGTATAGGATAGAGAACTCTACCTCTGCCCCTATCCCCACTCGTGCTCTATCTCTCTGTCTCAAATAAATAAATAAAATCTTTTTTAAAAAAATAGCTTAACGCCATTGCAAATATTTGGCGAATATGGGCAATCTCACTCTAATGACTATTAGAGGGAATCCCTGGGTGGCTCAGCGCTTTAGTGCCTGCCTTCCGCCTAAGGCGTGATCCTGGAGTCCTGGGATCAAGTCCCAGGTCAGGCTCCCTGCATGGAGCCTGCTTCTCCCTCTGCCTGTGTCTCTGCCTCTCTCTCTCTCTCTTTGTCTATCATGAATAAATAAATAAAATCTTTTTTAAAATAATAATGACTATTAGCATTTTGGCTTCTTTTCATCCATTCTGCTTTACTCTGTGTGGGAGAGTTTTTACAGACCCCGGGGCATCCCGGTACACTGACAATGGCACTGCGATTTTTCACCTACTGTGTCATGGATTCAGTACATGGCAGGTGCCACTGAGAAACAAGGCATGGTCCCTGCCATCAGGTAGTTTTCTGTCCCAGAAGAGAGATGGGCTAGCAGACCCACAGGTAGGATCTGGTGTGGCAGGGGTGCCTGCAGGATGCCGTGGGAGTGCGCTGGAGGAGCTGTCCCCAGAGTCCCCAGAATCCCGCCAGTCGCTAGAGAGAAACTTAGGATTGCCTCCTGGCCAAGGAAGGGGAACAGCAGCTGAATCCGAGAGGTTCCTACCATTCAGCCTCCTCCCTGAAACCCTCTGGACCTACCTGGTGCTTTGTTAGGGGCAGACTTTTTTTCTCATCAACGGTAGTTTGGTCTTTTCACGTTTTCCACTCCTTCTTGTTCACTTTGGCCATTTTGCCTTTTTCCTAGGAAAGTATTCATTTTTCCTAGATTTGCAAAATCTCCATTTTTAAATTTCTCTATGGATTCCTTCGTGACCGAAGAAATAAATGGTTTTTCTAAGTTTTTCATAGTGGAAAAATCGTATATTTTCCATCTAAGGGACATAAGGTCTGGTATATATCAAGCCAAGCTGATCGATTACGTTATTGAAACCTGTGTTTCCTTTGTAGACTTCGTTTTGTTTTTGTCTTTTACTCCAGTTCCAATAGAGGTTTATTACATCTCTCGCTCAGATTTTCTTTGTAAAGATCTTGTACTTTTAGCAGGTTTTGCTTTTTTTTTTTTTAAGGTTTTATTTATTTGTTCATGAGAGACTCAGAGAGAGGCAGAGACACAGGCAGAGGGAGAAGCAGGCTCCCTGCGGGGAGGACTCAATCCCTCAATCCCAGGACCCCGGGATCACGTCACGGGATCACACCCTGAGCCAAGGCAGATGCTCAACCACTGAGCCACCCAGGCATCTCAGGTTTTGCTTTTTATATTTAACTACAACTTTGTTGGCAGTGCACACAGATTTTGACTGTCCTGGCATCACAGAGTGTGCCTTTGTATCATCCCCTGGTGTCCCTCTTTACCCGGTGGGTGGTTTCAACCTGAATCACCATCTTGCTGTTACAAGCAGGGCCGCTCTTTCTATTTTATTGGGTTTTATTTTTTGCACTTGCTGGTATCTCTCAGTATCCTTCTATATTCAACATTATCATGTTTTTACGTCTATTTCATATATATATCTCCTACCACTGAATTTGGAAACCCAAACTGACTGTCTTTTTGTTGGGATAATGCACTCTTTCAGAATCTTTAACGGGTTTCCTTTTCCCCCTTCTATCAGGTTGCTCCTGATTGTCCTGTTCCTCTGCTGTCCTGCTACCCTTGCATTTCATTCGTGGCTTCTGCTTTTCCCCGCGGCTCCTGATCAAACATCCCTCTAGGATGTGCAGAAGGGAGGGATGCTTTTTCTCAACACTCCTCCTCCTGGAACTCATAAAACCCCGTCAGTCTCCGGATAGCCGTGGGTCTTTTTTCAGCTTAGAGAAATCTCTTTGTTGCATGAGTATTGGGGTCTTTGCCTTTTTCTTTCATTTGCACGTTAGCTCTCTTGACTGGCGTCTCCAGCTTTGTAGCTTTGCCCCCTCTATGTCTTGCCTCTGCGTACATCAGTTCTGAGATATTTCTCCTGCTTTCTCTTCCAGGCCACAAATTTGAGTCTGGAAAGGGACTGTCCTCACCTTCAATGAGTAGTACATGATATATTTTAAATTCTAAAGTAGTAGTCTTTTTTTTTTCTTTAGTGTCTTACTTGAATCTCCTGAAGATTTCCCTTTTGTTGTTGTTCCAGTAGTCACTGTGTTTTCCAGCCCTTCTATCTTGCTAATAGCAAGATTTTTTTTAAAATTAGATAATGTACTTTCACGGTTTTTAAAAATCAAAGCAATAGGGTGCCTGGGTGGCTCAGTGGTTGAGCGCCTGCCTTTGGCTCAGGTAGTGATCCTGAGATCCTGGGATACAGTCCCACATCAGGCTCCTCGAAGGAAGCCTGCTTCTCCCTTTGCCTGTGTCTCTGCCTCTCTGTGTGTGTCTCTCATGAATACATAAATGACATCTTTTTTAAAGATTTTATTTATGTATTCATGAGAGACACACAGAAAGAGAGGCAGAGACACAGGCAGAGGGAGAAGCAGACTCCATGCAGGGAGCTCGAAGTGGGACTCGATCTTGGGTCTCCAGGATCACACCCTGGGCTGAAGGCGGCGCTAAATTGCTGAGCCACCCGGGCTGCCCTGAAATCTTTAAAACATAAAATAAAAATAAAAGCAATATAAAAAGTATATAATAAAAATCCCCCCACACACACCTGCTTCTGTGCCCTGTTCTCTCCATCAACTCATAAGTCACCACTTTCATTAATTCTTTCTCGATTCTGCCAGAGTTTTCTTTATGCAAACACAAACCTGTATGAAAACACATTTGATTACTTGCTTTTCTGTCTCTCTTCCGTAAAGGTAACATGCAGTACACACAACACCACATCTTGCTTCTTCTTTGCCTTTTTGATTTAACAATATATCTTGGAGTCTGTGCAGAGAGAGAGTATCAGTCTCCTTCCTTAGAGCTACATGGTTTTCACTGTACGGATGTATCAGAAATTCTTCAACCGGTCCGCTGGTGATGGGCCCCTTGAATCGTTTCCCATCTCTTGCTATTATGCACAATCCTGTAATAGATAATCTTTCACCCCACGTGCAGATAAATCAAGGATAAATCCCAGAAGTAGGATTGCTGGGTGGAAGGATAAACGATGGATATTTGTTAAATTTTGCCAAATTGCTGTCCCTTTCCTGGGGGCTTATACCAATTTACATTCCCCACCAACACAAATGTGAGTGTCTGATCCCCCACAGCCTTGCCAACCAGGTGTCAACAAGATGTCGTTCCTGCTGATCCAATAGTAAAATATATGATTTTAGGAAGCTTGAATTTGCATTTCTCTTTTCAGTGAGAGTGGAGCATCTTCTCATAAGATTAAGGACTGTTTGTTTTCCTTTTTCTGTTAACAACCTGTTCAGAGCCAGTGCTCATTTTTCCATTGACTTATTGGTCTTTACTTATTGGTTATTAGGAGGTTTTGCCATACGAAGGAAAACAGCCCTCTATCTCTTACAGGAGTTGTCATGTAAGTTTCTCTTCTGACTTTGCTAATGTTATTTTCTGGCCACGCAAATGACTTAAGATGCACTTACGTGGTCAAATGTATGGCTTTGAGAGTTTGAGTCTCTGCTTTTTTGTTTGTTTGGTTTGGTTTGGTTTTAAGATTTTATTTATTTATTCATGAGAAACACACAGAGAGAGGCAAAGATAGGCAGAGGGAGAAGCAGGCTCCCTGCAGGGAGAGCCCAATACAGGACTCAGTCCCAGGACCCCGGGATCACTGCCTGAGCCAAAGGCAGATGCGCAACCACTGAGCCA
Organism: Canis lupus familiaris; assembly: GCF_011100685.1. NCBI lineage: Eukaryota > Metazoa > Chordata > Mammalia > Carnivora > Canidae > Canis > Canis lupus. The sequence continues at coordinate 478 of NW_023331720.1, read as the reverse complement.
CCCGGGTGCCCTTCTGCCTTTTTTATTTTTAATATACAATTTTGCTTATGTTTTTCTCTTTAAGTATTTTTATGGTTTTGCTTTTTATGTCTGAATCTTTGATCTATTTGGGGGTATATCCGAGTGGACAGAGTAAGATGTCAACCCACCTTTAATTATTTTTCTGGATGGCCATCCACCTATCCTGCCACCTTTTACTGACAAACTCCTCTTCCTACCCGGATTGGTGATTGGTCTTTAGCACGTCCTGACCCTGCTGTATTAGGGTCTTGCAGCCCAGGTAGATTTGGTTGTTCTCTTTGCTCCACCTCTCTCCAGCCACTGTCCTGTGGAGGAGTGGGGTTTATGTGTCTTTTCTCACTGGGGCTGGGATGAGCTGTTGAAGTGTCCCCACTAGGCACGGCCCTAGAGCAGAGGAATGGTGGTCTCTGCCAGTGGGCCAGCCGGGCTGGGCAGCCTCTTCTAAGACACCATCAAG
>NW_023331719.1:0-35024 GCF_011100685.1 Canis lupus familiaris | reverse complement strand
GTGGCAGTGAGGTAATTCTTGAGAGAGAAGCCTCTACCTCTCTCCTAAGACCAATTCTTGCCCAAGTGTCTCGGCTCCAGACTACCCCGGCAGGCAACTTATTGGGTGGAGTGGTGGGGTGGAGCAGTTGGGCCTTCACCTAGAACTATACAGTGATCCTAAGTAATTAGCTATCTGTTTGTTTTGATATTCATTGATCTTTGCTAAGTGTGCTTTGATGTTGTCAGCTACTACAAATCCTGTTTTAGAAGGGAGTGTGGGCTATACAAGAAAGGGAAAAGGAAAAAAGGTGTTTATGCCAATGAATTGTGCAATTTAAATAGCCCAAAGTCTAGGATAAGAGAAGCCCTGTAATATCCAAATATCACAGTTTTTTTTTTTTCTTGGACCTGCAGTAGCGGTCAGCTCAAGACAGAATGTCCTAATGCTGCTCTTCTGGACTCTTATAAATGGGGACATAGTTATGGAATAAAAAAATTTACATCATATGCACATGGCACTTACTACATGCCCATGTACCATCGTAGGCACTTAACTCATGTCATTCTCACAGCCATCCTTTGGGGTAAGCACCTATTAGTGCCCATTTTGTAGAAGAGGACGCCTAGGCCTAGAATTGCCCTAAGTCACGGGTTGATCACTGGTGGAGTTAGGATTTGAATGCCGTCAGGCAGGTGCCAGAGCTCATTTGCTGAATCACCTAATTCTGACTAACCGCCTCTCTGAAGGTACGCTGGAAGGGTAGAGAGAAAGAACGTACTTGACTGCATCATTGTAGGCACAGCTAAATACGGGTTGCACACCTTTTGGCTCCTCATGCCAGCAGCAGGAAATTTGACACCAGTGTGGTTTGCTTTCCTTTCTGTATGTGACCTTGGTGGGGAGCAGATAGACTCTCAGTGTCACCCAGAATGTGCTGACTTCCCACAGCTCCGACATCATTGCAAAAGGCTGTACTTCCTGTTAAATTTCATGTGTGTGTTCACACTCAAAAGCTAATAACTGCTGACTCTTCTGTGGGTTCTCTCAATCTGGAGAACATCCTTCCTACCAGGCGGTGAAGTGGTTCAGCAATGAAAAACAACATACTTTGGAACACCCCCAGCGATCTGGAAATGTTGCTCTGTTATAGGAATAGACACAGCATGATTGTAAGTGGCATATCCCAAGTGGGGTGAAAACCAGTCGTTTGACTGAGAGGCCTAAAGAGATGATAGTGGCTCCTACAACTTCATGAATTTCTTGCTGTTTTGTCTTGTCTTGTTTTGTTTTGTCTTGTTTTTGTTTGGGATAGCTTCTAGGCCTCCCTCTAATATTCGTGTAGTCCAAGGCAAAAGTACAAATGGACGCCTACACACCATATGTCTAAATATTTAAAAGTTACAAATCAAGCTAAAAACACTGTTAAATAAAATATGTCACATCCCTCTACCTTGACAACTATACTATCATGATGAAAAATCAAAAACTATTTAAAGTTATGATTTTTCTTTGAAAAATATTGAAGACAAGTTGGTTTAATTGTTACTGCACATGTCCTGGATGTTTTGTTGTTGGACTAGCAATGTTAAATGAGTAATAAAATGAAAGAGACACAATTTGTAATTTATTATGTATTTATTTAGTTAAATTTATTTTCCTTGTCTTCATTTCAGTAAAGATCACTGTGTTATTATGATCGATATGCTCTCATAACTTGTGTTCTGAAGGAATTCAAATAAAAAGTAATTCTACTAAAAGTGTCCAAGATATATTGAATATATGAAATAAGTGAATATATTTTCATCAAGAATGTACATTAAAGCAAATATAGAAAATTTTAGGTTTAAAGTTATTTTAATATAGTTTATATATTTTTAATATATATTGTTATGAAGTGCTATTTTATTCTAAAACATTATATGTAACATTCAAATAGAAAAGAAAAATTAATAATTAATGAATATAGGATTTTAAATAAAGCTGAAATTTTATTTAATATTTTGGAAAATTAATTTAGAATATTCCATATAAATAAATTATCTGTTCATGCTAGTGTTCAAGGCATAGCTGGTTGTCAGTGTAAAGTATTGATATCTGATTTCATGAATGACAGTCTAGATCTACACACTTATCATCTTTAAGTGTTATAAATTGTTTAATATTGCAAAATGTTCTGTCACTGCCAGGTGCAACCACTGCAAAGATTTGCTAAACATTGAATATCTTGTATTGGAGAAGCAAGAAAGTGATGCCAGGCACTTCTGGAAACAAATACTATATGAAGCAAGGCTAGATTGCATTCAGAGGATTTGCTGAGTTGATTAACTTATCTTTTCTCTCTGCTCTTGAAAGAAATGCTCACCTCTAATGTTCTTAGCAGGATAACCAAAACCTTTCCAATATTTGGAAGTGATTACCTTTTATCCTCAGGTTATACAACAAACAATGTGTAGAAGAATTCCTATGGGCCCTGAATGGTATTGGTCACAACAGCAGATTTTTTGGTTTAAAGTCATTCTAATGAGTGCTAAGTCCTATACAACAGAGGCACTGTGTGCTCTTTAATATAGTTACCTGCACACATGTGTGTGATGTAGGTCCTTTCAAAGAAAGGTTCAGGACAGTGGCCCCTTGCCTGGGTCTAAGGGTGATACTGGTTGTTTCGAGTGCTTTTAAATTTTTTGCATTTATTTACGTACTGATTAACTGACTTCTAAAAAATTTATTAAACTTGGGTTCTCTGATGAATCAAAATGAAATCACACTTACTGAATAATTCCCATGAGTTTATCCTCTGATGAGCCTACAATGATTAATGCAATGTGACAAACACCTGAAGTGACAGAAAGGAGTGTCATTTTTAACAGGGCAAACATACATTTTTAAGAGGGGCAATTATTACAGAGCCGTTCTTAGGAAACAATATTTTCACTGAGGGTCAGGGGATTATACACTTGAGCGAAGTCAGCTTTTCTGTTTTTTTTTTTTTTTTAAAGATTTTATTTATTTATTCATGATAGTCACAGAGAGAGAGAGGCAGAGACACAGGCAGAGGGAGAAGCAGGCTCCATGCACCGGGAGCCCGACGTGGGATCCGATCCCGGGTCTCCAGGATCGCGCCCTGGGCCAAAGGCAGGCGCCAAACCGCTGCGCCACCCAGGGATCCCGCGAAGTCAGCTTTGCAAATTATTTCCCTTAAGATGAATGAGGAGACAGCTGATTATGGGCACTGCATATGGCTACTACCACTTACCAGCCTTATTCACAGGCAATCATGAGCTCCACAAAATGCTTTTTATTTCCTTCAACACCATGTTTTTCAACATGTAGCTTGTGAACTGCCTTAAGCAGGGGTACTTGTTAAAAAATGCACATTCCAGATCCCAACTATACATGCTGAAAGTCAGGTTTCCTGGGCTTAGGCCCTATGGCAATGCTAACACAGATGTTTCTCAAACCATACTTAGGGAAAAAATTGATTTAGGGCAGTGGCGCTTAAGCTTTTTAAATTATACACCCTGATTAGTAAAAAATATTTTGGGCAGATGTCTCTAATATATAATCATGTATTTGTAAATAGTCTATGTGCACTATTGTCCTATTATATCATGTTAATTCTAAAACACAAAAAAAAATTTTTTTAAAGGCAAAGGTAAGTAATATTTTTAAAATATCTTTTTCTCTCAGTGAAACAAAAATATTTTTTGCTTCCAGCAAAATATAATTGTTAATAAGTAAATATATATTAATATGATCAACAGGTTTTAGTGAAAGTTTTATAATTTGAATTGCTTCATAATTAAAAAAATCTTGGCTTAATAATAATTTAAAAGTTGGGGCTCAAGTTCAGGTTAATTAGAGACTTGTTTTTCATGTCATCTCAAAAAAAGATACTTCAAGACAAGACAGATTCACACAGAATAGGTCAATTTCAGACCACATTTACCATTTGTTTTCGGCCCACCCACAATTAAAAGAAGAGTTTGCTTAAAATTATGCTTACAAGTCTTTGGGGATCCCTGGGTGGCTCAGCGGTTTAGCACCGGCCTAGGGTGTGATCCTGGAGTCCCAGGATCGAGTCCTACATCAGGCTTCCTGCATGGAGCTTGCTTCTCCCTTTGCTTGTGTCTCTGTCTCTCTCTGTGTCTCTCATGAATAAATAAATAAAATCTTTTTAAAAAAATTATGCTTACAAGTCTTCCTTGATATCAATCAGTTCTTATAAATTAATCACATGTTGCATTTTTATTTTCAACAACTGACTTTAATAATTCGCTTAAACTCTTTGAGAAATTTTTAAAAAGATGTGAAAATTTCTGTTTTCAAGTTTTTAAAGTGTGATCGGAGTTTCAATAGGCAATACAAGTCATTTTAAAGGAGCAAAATCACACAATGGTGGGTACACTTGTAAATCATGAGTGTCTTTTGGAAAACAGTTACTTTCTCAATTATTGTTAAATGTCATCTTTACCTGAAGGGGGCAGATGAAGAGTGTTTTATGCTTTTTGTTCTTAAATAACAGCTAAGGTAGATTCCCATTGAAAGTCATATCCTCAAGAAGATAAACAAATGACCATGGCTTTTAAAGCTGAAGTTTCAGAGTTGTAAAGGAAATGGTGAAAATGATGAGGCTGCCAAGAAGTGAGCATAAGCTAGATATTGGGAGACCTGTGTTTTATGTCCACTGCTTTCATTTGTATCCCATAAAAAAAGAGCAGTCATGGATGCTAATTGCTGACATTGCCAATTCACTGTGGGAAGGGTATGGAGGCCTCTGGGATAATTGGGTGCGTAGTGGAATTCTTTACTGTGAGGGAGAATAGTAACAATAGCAAGAGCTCATAATTATGGAACCCTTAGGTGCCAGGCACTGTCCAGGGTTTTATATGAATCACTTCATTTCTTACACAATGTCCTGGCACAGTCCTAGAATCAGGTTTTTCTGGATGAGGAATCTGAGTTCAAGGTCATATAGCTACTAAATAATGGAGCCAGGAGTCTGGCATGTTAGGGATTTCATTTGTGGATCTGGGGATTTAAAATGCAGGCCTGGCCCTGGACCTACGATTATGACTCAACTCTGACTTCCCAGTAAGATGGAGGAGGTACTAGAGGGTGCCTGGGGGGCTGAATGCTACACACTCAGGAAACCGACCAATCTCCTGTGGAAGGTGCCCTCTGCAATCTTAAATCTGCAAATAGAGCAGAGGCTAAAATAGCTGATCTTGTCAGCTGATCTTGTGGAGCATTGATTTCCTGAAGACTACAGCCTTCTTTTTTTTTTTTTTTTTTTTTTTTTTTGACTACAGCCTTCTTGGCAGGATTTCCCCGGTTGTTTTGGATCTCATTTACTTCAGAATGTGTTTCTTTAATTTCTGTGACATATAGAGATGCAATATTAGTGGCTGGGGCAATTTCTTGCCCCATTATAAATATTAGTTTATGTTTCTTGGAGGGCTTCCTCTGATTGAGTCAATACTTTAGCATCCATTCTATTCCAGGCATTGTGCTTGATTCTTGAGATACAGTGGTTTCAAAAATCTGTCCCTTGCCCTCAGTCTAGACAGAAAGAGGTAAGTGGGTAGGTAGTTAATATAGCACGTTGAGATTGTTTTTAGGGCTAAAACAGCGTGCAGAGACTTGGAAAGACAGAAAGTTTCCCAAAGGGATGATTTGAAGATAGCTAGGTGGAGAGGTACGGGCTGCAGAGACTTCATTCACGTGTGTATCATCATACTTCAAAATAGGTATCATGTGCTTCCTATCTCTTTCCTCACTTCTGTCCTTGCCCAATACCCTCTTCACAGATTTCCTTTCATTGTTCTTCTGTTTTTAATTCCTTTCTTCCTTTAAAACAGAATCACTTTCTTATGTTCAGAAGTATATTATTAGCAATAAACAAAAGGAGATGAGCAAATCTTCACCAATAGTCCTTACCGAAGATTAAGAGTTCTCTGTTTAAAGTCATTGAAAATTATTGCAGTAATCAGTGTGAGGTACCAGAGAGGTCTAAAATTCTAAGGGCATTAAATCATGGGCACTCCCACCCTCAGTGTTTAATTCTTATAGTTTTTAAACCACACACACACACACACACACACACACACACAATCTTATTGTTACAAACACTGCTACCTTGAGAAAGCTAGAAAACAAGATAAGCAAAAATTAAGAAAAGAAAAGCACTATATTCCCACCATTGGAGATTATCTTTAATATCTTTTTGATTTGCTTTCAGATACTTTTTTATATATGGATGTATTTTTATAAAAAATGAAATGATTGCAAAGCAAGTTGTTTTGTATCTTGGTTTTCTAATGATCTTTCCCTTTGTGAGTCAAAATTTTAATCTTATCTAATAGTCTATCTTGAATCAGATTTTCTCAATTATCTTCATAATACCATTTAGAGCTAGTAGGTCCTACGTGTTGAATCTAGCTTTTATGGCTCTTGGTTTTCTTATATTCTAGCATCATCCTTAATTTTTTCCCCCATTGTACACTGACTTGTTGAACAGCTCCGACCAAGGACCCCAACAGAATGATTCGTCTTGGTTTTGTCTGGGCGTCTTCTGGTGCTATCATTGAACTTCCCCCATCCACACTATTTTCTATGCTGAAAGTTTGGTTTAAACTTCTGCTCAAAAAAAAATAAAAAAATAAAAAAATAAACTTCTGCTCAGGTTATGTTAAACATTTTGGCTAGAATATGCCACAGGTGACAGTTTGTGTTTTTTTGTGTGTCACATCAGGAGACATAATGTTTGATGGCTCCACCATTCAGGGGGCTAAATTTGAGCACTGGATTCGGGTGTTGAAAATCTGGTCGCTTTGTGAACGTACACTTATGTTTTTCTCCTGTGACTAGAAAGAAATCTTTGTAGTATTGCTTTGGCACTTTATAACAGTTAGATTCCCCATAAAACATGCGCTTAATGCTTTTTAACACTACTTGACAACCCTTGCCTAGGTCAATAATTTCATTAGGGATCAACAATGATTAAAATCTAATTCAATCCTTCCTTTTCTCTTAGTAGGTAATACTTTTCTATGAAATAACACTTTCTTTCATCAAGTGGTGTTGTTTTGTTTTGTTTTGTTTTGGTTACTCTGTAATATAGTCTAACTGGGGCAGCAAAATAAATGTTTAATATTCCCCATTAGATACATGTTTTCAAAGGAAAAAACTTACTTAATAACTGCCTCAAATGGTGACATCTGGTGAGGAGGGCTTCTTTTTTCAGTATCATTCTCTATTCATGGATTTTCACTGATTCAATCAATGTTCCTATATCCTTGAAACATTTCTGGTCTAAAAAGTTTTAAGTTGAGTAATTCAGTATCAGTTGTTTTACACTGAAGTGCTACTTAAGAGAAACAGATACAGCCAATTCTACAATTTTATGAATATTTTGAAAAAATGAGATTGACAAGATGGTGAAAATCCCTTTCATTACACATGACGAGCCACCTGGCTCAGAGTATGCCCTTCCCCGGTTGCAGTGTGTGAAGTTCAGTCTGTCAGCCTCACAAGATGAAAATGAATTTACTCTTGGAAAAATGGATTTACAAGGCTGAAAGGGAGGCACCATTTCACTAACTGTTCTCTTGTACCATAGGCAAGATAAGATGTCTCTATTTAGAGAATTTTTCTTTTTTATTTCACAATGCAGATATGGAACTTCAGATTTTTTCTTACCCATTTTAAAAAATGAGTTGATAAACAGCTGACTACTGGCTTAGTGGTGCAGCTCATCACATAGCACATACATTGGAAAGAGGTATATATTTATTTGCTTGTTATTCTGTCTTCTAAAGTGAAGTCAGGGATCCCTGGGTGGCGCAGCGGTAAACCAAGAAGAACATGAAAATGACAAACGTGTGTGAGCGGGTATATATAAGCATGCATACATGCATGCATTCACAGAAAGATGTATTATTGAATTGTAATGTTACTGAATGTCTTGACTTCAGCACTGAAAGTCTCGTGTCTGGGTAAACACTCCAGTCCCAGGCAAAAAGGGATGGCTGGCCACCCTAAAGTTACCAGATAGAAACCACATGGGATTCAGCAACAGATCTCTGATCAGTCTTCCTGTTCTTGACTCAGACATTTAATAAGGCCTTTAATTCAGACATGAGTTAATATGTCAAACTGGCAGGAAAATAACTTATTAAGTACATAAGAATATGAATTCAAGTAAGTATGAGGAATGCACTAAAAGTCTTTAAAACTGCCAGTATGAAAAGGATCAAGAATTGTACTCCCTATTTTTTCTTCAGAAGAGGTAATATAGCTGCCAGTATTTCTGAATATTCCAGCCAAAGCTTGGAAAATAGCATGGCGGAAGGTACGAGGTACTTGAGTTGATTTTCACGATGGAATTTTATTTATACAGAGACCATTCATTGACTGTTTAGTTAGAAAAGACCTTAAAGAGTTATATAATCTATCTTTCCACATCTAGTCAAGGCCACAATTAGATCATGATGGGATTCTACCCAATATATTTTTAAAGACCCTCAAATAAAGAGATGTTCCATTATTAATTTTATGCCTCGCCTGAAACTCTCATCCTTTATATGGAACTAATTACTTTTCTGGTTGATGCTAGAGAGTGTGAATAGCCAGAAACCATTCTCTGACAAAGGTTAGAAGATTATTTTTCAATTTCCTTTAAGTATTTTAATTCTAGAAGCTTTTAACTTTTCTTCAAAGTTTGTACTTTTAAACTTTTGATTACATCTGTGCTCTGCTCCAAATCCCTAATGCATACATTTGGGTATGTTCTGCATTCCTAATAGCTCCTAGGTGATGCTGATGGTTCAAGGACCATAGTCTTGCTTGCTTGCTTAATTGAAGTATAGTTGACACACAATGTTACATAAGTTTTAAATGTACAACATAGTGATTCAGCAACTCTGTACATTATCCTATGTTCACCACAAGGATAACTACCATCTGTCACCATACAACACTGTTACAACACCGCTGACTACATTCCCTATGCTGTAACTTTCATACCTGTGATTTATTCATTCTGTAACTGGAAACCTATATACCTCCCACTCCCCTTCACCCATTTGCCCCTCCCCCCACTGCCTTGCCCTCTGGCATCCACCAGTTTGCTTATTCTGTATTTATGGGTCTATTTTTGCTTTTTTTTGTTTATTTGCTTTGTGTTTTTTTTTTTTAACCACACGTTGAAGAGCAAGGTTGCAAAGAACTTAGTTATAGCTTACTTCAGACTTTTCTTCTTAACCTAGAAAGACAAATAGTACCCAGTTAGATACAGTCTTTACAGAAAGCAGTGGACATAGATAGAGATGGAAAAACTATTTTAAGGGTATTATTGGTATAGAGAAATATTTGTAAAAACAAAATAAGAAAGCTATTTCTGTAGCATAGTGACTAGACTGCAATATAAATATGAATACTATATACAATGCTGACTTATCCTGTAATTGCTGATTGCTTTAGTTATGAATTTTTAATTCACACTTTATAACTAGATTTAGACTTATTTTACTCCCCTTTGATGAAATTATTTTTCTCTACTTATTTTTTCTTTTTCTTTTTTTTTTAATGATTTTATTTGTTCATGACAGAGAGAGAGAGAGGCAGAGACATAGACAGAGAGAGAAGCAGGTTCCTTGCAGGGAGCCTAAAGGGGGACTCGATCCCAGGACCCCAGAACCGTGACCTGAGCCCAAGGCAGACGTTCAACTGCTGAGCTACCCAGGTGTCCCAATTTTTCATAACATGAATATATGAAATTACTTTATACAAAGAAAGTTCACATGTGGAAATGCAGTATTGCAAATACCATAAACCAAATACATTTTTATATTTTGTAATTCAAGCTAACATTTAGATTGGGGTGCCTGGGTGGCTCAGTCAGTTGTACATGGGACTCTTGATTTTGTCTCAGGTCCTGATCTCAGGGCTGTGAGATTGAGCCCAGCCTGTGGCTCCATCCTGAGCGTGGAGTCTGCTTAGATTTCCTCTCTCCCTCTGCCCCACTCCACTGGAACAGCTGAGGGCAGCATGGAAAACCTCAAATGTCTCTGTGAGGAGGCCTACCAGAAGACATATCAAAACTGCAGAGGCAAGGCCTCTATCGTACTTCCAAATGCCAAGTCTCCCGCAGAGTACATCTGATTTGTCAAGCCTAGATCACATTCAGAATTCAAGCTGCAAGGCAGTCTGGAAAATGTAGATCTTAAGTTTCTAGTCTCTATGACCTGAGAAGGCCAACTAGAAAAGGGGTGGAATGAATGGTGGTCACCAATACTTTATACCCTGTCCTAGGACTATTGTTCTAGAATAGAAGCTCAACATCTACATGGGATGATGTTCTTTTTTGTCAATTCTGACAAGTCAGTATATCAATCTATCAATAGTCTTCCTGATCTTGGTCAAACCATAAAAGTTTGATATTCTCAGAAACATACCAGAATGAGGCAATCTTAGATTTGAAATAATCGTGTTATTTAAAGATTTTATTTATTTGAGAAGGAGAGAGTAAGCACAAGTGGGAGTGGGGAGGGGCAGAGGCAGAAGGAGAAGCGGGGAGCCCAGTGTGAGATCATGACCTGGGCCAAAGCCAGACACTTAACTGACTGAGACACCCAGGCGCCCCTTGAAATAATCACTTTATTTTTGGATCGGTGCCTTTATATATATATATATATATATATATATATTTTTTTTTTTTTAGCTAGAAAATGCATTCTTCAGGTAAAATATCCCTTGGAAACATTATACATAAGTAAATAAATAAATAGCTACCCTCCTCAAAGTGGCGGTAGGGCTTGTTGGCAGAAATATTTTGGGCTTTCTGTGTATTCCAGGTGGTTGCTTAGGTCTTCCAGATTCCCTTAAAGTTAGCTTGAGACCATGTGATGGCTTTCCGGCCCTAAAACCCCTGTGGATCCTCCATTCCTTTCTTCCCATTACAGACAGTGGAGTCTGTGTATTGATACATAATAGCATCACACTATGATGACAGCTGGACCCTACGCTTACTAGATGGAAGAGGTCTTTTGCCTTATGCTGGTGTTTGTGGGGAGAGAAATAAACATTCATGATAGGATACCATTGAGATCGTATGTCATTGCAGCATAGCCTGGCTCTCTTGACAAATGTGGGCCTGAAGTCCTGCAGTCTCCACCTCTCATTCTTCCAATGCCAGCCTCTTTGCCTCTCCTTTTCTCTCTGCTTTCTACTTGCCTCCCAAGGCAAATCTACATCGCTACTTCCGGGTGCACAGTTTGTAAACCATTACTCTCGGCTTTTCAAGTACCCCCTCCTCTGGTTTTAAAAATATAAAAAACTGTGTGATAAATGAGTATTACTTTATAGATAAATGGAGGATAGGAGTGGGGTAGAAATGATGTTAAAATAGGCACAAGGGGTCCCAATTTCTGAAATAAAAATTACTACAGATACTGTATCTAACCACTTGAAAATAGTATATTTGACTAGCAATAGAAATAAAGTTATATTAATCAAATAAATGGGAGCTATATTAATCAATCACAGAACATTCTACCTAATGAAGAACATTATCATAATATACTATAATTAATCAGCTCATGAAAAGCAATCTCAACAAATAGATCACAAAATTCAGAAGGGTTTATTTGAAAGATTGACAGGTTTTGGGGGGAACAGACCTATTGCATAACTCATCCAGGAATTTGATTACTTTCTTTTCCTCATCAAACATTTCCCTGCAATAATCTTAGGCACCAGAGATCAAGCAGTTGACCTCACTGATACAGTGGAGGTCAGACTGTTTCTGTCAGCTTCTCTCTGGGATCCATGGTGTCCATGAATGTCTAGAAGGTCAGAAGGAAGAATGTTAATGGACTGAATATGGATCTATCTGCATTTACAAAGCAAGCTTCTAATCCATTCACACCTCAGCTCAGATGCCACCTCTTAGGGAGATCTTCCCTGACCACCTTATCTGAAATAGCTGTACTTTCCTCCCTGATCACTTTCTAGCCCTCGCTTTACCTTATTTTCTTCATACCACTTATCACTGATTGAAATTCTATTGTTTATTGTCCTATTTCTTCACTAGCACGTAAGCCCCACAAAGAGAGGTGCACCTGGGTGGTTCAATAAATTGAGCATCTGACTCTTGGTTTTAGCTCAGGTCATGAGATCAAGTCCTGTATCAGGCTCTGTACTCAGCACAGAATCTGCTTGAGATTCCCTCCCCTCCCCTCATTTGCTCATTCTCTCACTCAAATAAATGTTTAAAAAAAAAAAAAAAAAAGCTCCACAAAGAGAGAGCTTTTGTTTAACATCACTGTAACTCCAACAAATACATTGCCTGGTACATTACATAGTAAGAATTCAATATTTCTTATATTTCCTATGGTTCTTTGCCAGACACAGTGGAGAGTTTCCTCTGATCTTTTCTATGAGAACCTGGTAGGGCTTTTGGAGATAAAACTCATTCCACCTTCCCAAGGCTGGATCCCACTCTGGAGTTTTTAATTCTCAAATTTGCACAGAGCCTCCAGCAATTTGTCAATTACAATTTAGGTTTCCTATGCCATAAATGGGTCTCTAGAAGGTTTTTCCTGCGTGGGATTCACCTATCTGTCTCTATAATTTTTGAGGCAGGGGTTTGCCCTATGACCTCAGTTCTCTAATGGATCCCAGAATTGTTGTTGATTCAGCTATTTTTATGTGGATAGGAGAGATAACTTCCAAGTTCTTTTTGTGCTGGACTGGACACTGGAAACCATTCAAAAATTTTACTAAATAAGTGAATAAATGCTATAAGAATGTACAGCTATCAGCTGGCTCACTATTCTAGTTTTGTAAATCTGAACTTTATTTTAATCAATCACAACATAATTATACAGGAAGAGATGAATTCTCATGCCAGTGAATGGCACTTCTCTGATGACTGAACTTTTGGACTGAACATCATATTATTTGCATAATATGGAAAGTGGTATATAAAAGTTACATTATTTATTAATTAATAATTCCTTAAACTGAAAGCAACATATTCTAAATGTATTGATTGTGGTATAGGCTAAGCTGCAATAACAGATACTTCCATAAATCATTGGTTCAAATATAATAGAAGATTATTTCTCTCTCTTACAGTCTGGAAGGAGATGGTTGCCCAGGTTGGGGTGGGCAAAAGATCAGATAGAGCCCCAGGCTGAGTTCAAAGAGAATATGTAACCGGATCCTGGCTGTTTAGTTAGGAAGGATTGTATATGATCCAAATATAAAGTGTGTATATGTGTGTACAGGGCTCAGATGAATCAATTTTAGCATAGCATTCCATTTGAAGAAATATATACTCCAGTAGCCCAACAGAAATTAAAAGACATTTTAATATTTTATGTGCATTTCTCAAGAACTGTTAGGGAGATCTGTGCCATAACCCACAACAATACTTTAAAAAATATTATCTGTCTTCCACACTTCTTTCGTACTCCGTGTTTTTTGCAGTCTTCTCAAAATCCCCCAATTCCCCTGACACCCACCTTTTATGGCTTTTCTGTCTTCTTCCTCCTGCCCCCACCTTAAGCTCTTTCTTATTTAGATCAATTTAGAATTGAGCTTCTTTTTATGGTTTCATTTCTGCTTTGCTCATTACCTGGATTCTCCACAAGAAAGAACCCAGGGCTGACCCAGAAAGCAAATATCCTTTCCCTTACTTGACTGCAGCTCTGGCCCAGTTGCTCTCCCTGTCTTCTAATTTTGCATTACAAAAACACCAAGAACTAGACTGGCAAAGAAAGACTTGCTTAAGGTGGTGGGGGAAGGGTAGAATCTGCACAGACAGGACTGGGGAGGCAGTGAATACTTACACGTTAAGACGTCTTGTTTCCATCACACATATATCATTAAGAGCTCAAGTGAGGATAATGTGGACTGCTATAACTCCAAAACAGATGGAAAATCTCTCAGTTTAAAAATATTCACAAAGCTAGATTTATGCAGATGTTCCACCTGAAGACAGCGCTGAACAAATTAATGCTCACTGTGGACTATGAAAGTCTAATCTATAAAGTGAAAAGGGAAGAGAAGGAAACTGAAAATTACTGAGCACTTACTCAGTATTGGGTTAAGCTCTTTAAAGAATGTCATGTTATTTAAAATCCCCCCATAACCCTTCAGATCAGTGTTCTCGGCTTGGGGATCTATAGACCATATTCTCACTCATATGTGAGTGCTGAGATTGAAAAATGCTTGTGTTTTCATACCAAAAATAGCATGAAAATGTTTAACACGATATAGTGTGAGTGCCTGACATTAACCTTTTTGATTGTAATGTAGGTGCCTGACATCAAGCTTTTGATTGCTGAGGTATTCATTTCAAATAAGTCCATCTCAAATAAACATACTGCCAGCTGTATGACACAGCTACTAGCTAAACAACTGTGCTAAGGAGTTAGGCTGCCCTCACCTGTGAAGGTCCCTTTTCAGAAAGCCCTGTGTCACCTAGATAGATGATTGCTTGAGTCAACCCAATTTTTCTTTCTTGCACCCCAATTCCTGCTTGGGATGCTGTAAATTCTCCAATAAAGAGTGAACCCAAGAAACCCTAGGGAACCACACTTGGATGCCAATAAAGTCAAAGCCCCAGATCCACACTTCTTCCCTCTCTACCCATGACCTCACTATATGGCCCTTGGATGTGCTGTGTACCCTCCAGGACCTCCAGTGCTCCCTTATCTTTGGCACTGAGGTGCATCTTGCAAATGTAAAAACACAAAGGCTGGTACAGCCACCACCATTGACTCTGGTCAGCGAAAATGTCTATGGGACCTTGGCATAAATAATATGGACCCAGGTGATTGGCCTCGGGCATTCCTGGGCCAACGCATTACTAACAATTGGCTGGCACTGACAGGAACACAGGGGCATGTTCTAGATCATCAGGAAGATTATCTTATAATCAAATAATTCTAACCAAAGAGTCATATGACTGTATGCTACTGTAATTGAGGTAGACTAGTGAGAAAGGCATGCAGTCAGACTTGATCTGTAAATGACATGTGTAAGCCAAGTGAAGGCCAAAATATCTCATACTGTATGAAATAAATGATGACTTTGTAAGAGCTAAAATTCAGAATTGGGCTGAGATTTGAGTCATCACCCGGCATATGGTGGTAAAGTCATATTCTAAAGAACACGCCTAGAAGCAGTATTAACATTTGAGCTGTGATTTGATATAAACCAAAAAAAAAAAAAAAGTCATCACATTGTTAATGCTATTTCCTTGAGGTTTGTTGTTTTTGTGAGTATTTAAACAAATTTACAAAATGTGTTGATTTATATCAGGGCGGTATATCAGAATGATTTATATCATTCTTCCCAATTTTTCATCTCTCTCTATCCCAGCATTCTCTGTTCTACAAGCCAAGCTTATGTCTTGTGACTTCGCAGCACCCCTCACTAGAGAAGGCAGAATGCCGTAGGAAGCTGGAAAAGAGGCAAGCTGTTTATGTGGCAGCAAAACACTGGCAAAACCGTTGCTTTCAGTGGCCCAAAGGCAAAAAAAAAGTACTTAATGAACCTGTGGCAGACAGAAAGGTTCTCAATCAGAATCTTGATAATGTGAACAGACTGTAATTTGCTGCATTCAAAAAGGTACAACAAGAAAGTGATGAGCTTAGAAAAACTGGCCACTTTGCAGGCAAAATTGAGAGGGGATGTAGAGAACCTAGAAATTCCAGAAGCTGTAGGGTTGATAAATAAAATTGTTTCTCCTTTCCATTCAGTAAGAGATAAAATTTAAAAACACCTTGTATTTGAAAGACCTACTAAAAAATAGCCTCACAGAAATGACAAAATCCAGGCACAACCTCCTTAAGACCGACCTTAAGGCAATGTCTGGCAGTAGATACCTTCACCTGGACAAAATGACTTTTGAGAAAAGTGATTATGAACTCAAAGTACTTGTAATTAAGTCTAGAGAGAGACAGGCCTCACAAAAACTACAGTGTGGATTTTGGCACATGGAGTGGCTGTAATTAACGGCATCAAAAATCCAACAGGTTTTCAAGAGCCATGTTTGCAAAAGTGCTGCCATGCTAGATGAAGAGGTTGACTTTGAGATGGATCAAAAAGCTCTGGGATCCCAACTTTCTAAGGGTAGCAAGTGGGTGAGAGAACTGCTCATGTTCGGCAATACTATTTCAGATGTGGCCCCAAAGGGTGGAAAGAAAAATCACACCGGAGGCAGAGCAGGGCTGTGGAGAACAATGGACTGGGCCCTTTGTCCCAGGGAGCAGAGCCAGGGCCCGAATAAAGGACTGTTCCCTACCCTAGTGGAGAAACTGGCTGATATATCCCTGTTTCAGAGTGTCTGTGGACCAGTTGACCCCATATGCCTTCCAATCTTCCCTTTTTTCAGATAGGAGAGTTTACTGCTAAATCTTGTCCCTGTTTTATGATTGTATGTTGGCAGAGGGTGACAGATTCCTTGGTTTTGTTTTGGCTTGTAAATATCTAGATTGGGAAGAGCCACATCTGGCCCCAGGGTAAAGCACAGATCCTGAACTTTGAACCCCATGCTATGACTGGATGAGACTTTTTAATTAAAATGTCTTGAGAGGCAGGGGTGGGGGGAGTATGTTGCAAAAGGGAGCAAAGTGAATAATTATTATTTGAAGGAGACTGTGGTGGATTAAGCAGCTGTCATTCTCAATTCTTCATATACTTCCTCTTATAGATCTATTCATCCATGCTCTTTGCCTTGGGACTTTGCAGTACCTTGACTAGAGTAAACTAAGATATTTCCTTGCCCCATTGAAGCTGGACCTGGCTGGAATGTTAATAAACATGATGAGGCTTTAAATATGTGTGCATGGTTTGGCATTGCCTCTTTAGTCCAGTAATACATCATTAAAAAAAACCTAAACAAAACTCAAAGAGCCAAAAAACCCAAACAATAACAACAACAAAAACCCCATACTCCGTGTAGCCTCTGATCTCAAAATGAAGACTTGAGGAGAACTGATTCTACTTGTAACCTGGGGCTAGTCTTTACCTAGTCTACCTGACATCAGCCAAACCCAGCTGTGAATAAAAAAAAAAAAAAAAAAAAAAAAAAAAAAAAAAAAAATTAATGTGCAAGCAACAGAGATCTTTGGTGCTTTCATTTATGCAATCAGTATTAGTTGACTAATAAAATTCACATAAGGAATATAAGTATAAAGAATTCATACCTCATTTTATGTTTATACATCGCTCATGTCATTAAGTTAGAAAACATTTTGAGTTAACAATAGAGTTCAATTTTTTTTAAAGATCTCCATGGATTTATCAAGTTTTAGAAACTCTGCCTTAGAGAGTTCTGATTAAACCCATTTTCTACTATCTGTCTTTCTGCCTCTTTTATTAGTTTTAAGTATCTTCTCTTTTGGTTAGGTGACTATTAAAATTTGCTCTAAGGGCATAAAGAGATTAAAAGAAAGAAAAAAGTTTTCTAAGAAGAAAGATAGAAAGGAAAAAGCTAAACTGCTGAATTCAGATGATGCAATTTGGCAGAATAATATAAGCAGAACTGTGAATGTCCAAACCCTGTCAGAGATTTTCACCATCAAAGGATTGACGTACCAGGTTTGCGCATCCCTACTGCGGCAGACAAGGGCAGCTTTCAAAATACTTCCAAACTTGGGACTATTCATCAATAAGGCTGATACTAACATCAAAATGTCAAAATGTGCAGCCTACAAAAAAAAAAAAAAAAAAAAAAAAAGATAGAATCTTGCAGAATTAGACCAGGAATGAGAGGCCCTTGGGGAATAAAAATGCAGATTACAAAACAAATAGAATCTTTTAATATTCAAGAGACATTTTTTTGTTGAAGTTTTCCTCACTAGACCATAATTTGAGTAGCTTCAGACATTAATCACATCATGGAGGGGTGAACCGCCCCCCACCCCTGATTTATTTTTTATGTGTCTCACTGTTAACAAACTTTTTTATATTTAGAAAAAACTTGAAAGCTCCTTGGGGATTTGCACAAACTGTTCCTAAGGTGGGCCATACAGAACCCTGTGGTCAGTCACTCCATGAAGGGAGCTGTGGCTTCCTTCAGTCTTTACCTCCTTTAGGTGAGCGGAGAGGAAAGGCTAGAGCAGCTCAAGCACCTCCCAGTCTGTCTAGAGGGAACTATAGTGACTACACAGGTTGCTTACACACAGGTAGGCTGATAACAAGAATGTCTTGTTTATGAGCATTACTTCCTCAAGGAGTGTTGTGGGGATACTAACGTGGTAAAAAGAAGGAAAGGAAAAACTAACAAGGAAAGGAGGTTAAGTCCTCCACCTCCAGCCATCTAGAGCCAATTTTCTCACTTTAGAAAACTTCATTTCTGAAAGCTCTCAAAAACCTGCCCACTTCTTAATTTACTGACCATCTCTTGGGTAAGGGTACTCACCTCCTTCATATGACATGTTGGGGCACATTTGCTCTGGAAGCAGTTTGGAATCAGAGAAGAATGGTTATCCCACAAATGTGGGGTCTCTTTCAGGGAATGATGCAAAGTCATTCAGTTTCAGGAGGTGAAACTTAGAAAGGTTGCTCTTGCAGATTCAGGGTCCTGGGGAGGTCATTCTGGTTTGGAGGCTCTCAGCAAGCCCTTGTGTCCAGGCTTCTTTGTCATTGGTAGCCCGAGGGATAAAGAGAGCAGCTGTTTAGCCAGGGCAAACTCTGTTCTGGAACCACTGTGAGAAAAATAATACTTCAAATCAAATTCCTATCAAAAAAATTCATGGATTTTTGGTCAAAATTAAGACTCGCACAGTTATCTTTATTATTGGTTGATTGATTGCTTTTCCCATGATCATAGGTGAGACCACTTCGTTTCCATCTTTACCTTTTCTACATTCTCCTTAGCTCCTTTTTTTGGGGATGCTAATCCAATTATTTGTGTTGTGGGGGTGGTAATGGAAAAAGAGAGTGGCTGCAATTATGGAAGGAGTGGGGGTATGGATCTTATTTTCAGTGCAGTTTTTACAGTAGATTTCCTTTAAAAATTACATTGAGCAGGGATACCTGACAAAAATATTACTAATACATAACTCTGAAATTAGATATAGCTATGTCTTATGTAGACCACTGTACATATCCTTAACTTGAGTAATTAATTTTGGATAGATACATTGCATTATTTTTATTTTAAAATTCTTTTAAAATCAGGAAAATTATTCTGTTTTAACAAATACAGAGGACAAACTGGTAGTTGCCAGAGGTGAGGTTTTTTGGGGAGGGGAATGGTGAAATAGATAAAGGGGATTAAGAATATAGACTTATCATGAAGAGTGATGAGAAATGTATAAAACTGCTGAATCATTATATTGTGCACCTGAAACTAATATAACACTATATTAATTATACTTCAATCAGGTTTTCTTTTTAAAAAAACAACATTTTTGTTGAAATATTTCAAGTTATTTAGAGGTACATAAAAAATGTTCAATCTCTCTGATAACAGTTTAACACTTTGGTGTATATTCTCCCAGACATTACACATACCTCCATATATAAATGGACTTTAACAAGCTTTTCTCCCTCTAGTTTTCATTGATGCTCTTCCCATGTGAGTTTATGTAATATAATTCATTCTTCTAAACAATTACACAGAATTGTATGTACTAGAATTTATTTAATCATCCCTTTATCGATTGGGCATTTAGGTTACTTCTAATTAAATTTATATTATAAACAATGTTGAAAAACAACTATGTAGAAATACTTTTTTACTCACTTAGAAAATTCTCTATAGGAAAGATTCCTAGAAATGATATATTTGATTGGCCTTTGTGCTTTTAAAATATTCATAGATGCTATCTGATTATTTTCCAAGAATTTTACTAGCTTATAAATGCATCAAAAATAGATAAATTTTGGGATGGCTGGGTGGCTCAGTGGTTGAGCATCTGTCTTTGGCTCAGGTCATGATCCCAGGGTCCTGGGATTGAGTCCCACATCAGGCTCCCCAAAGGGAGCCTGCTTCTCCCTCTGCCTGTGTCTCTGCCTCTCTCTCTGTGTCTCTCACAAATAAATAAATAAAATCTTTTAAAAAATAGATAAATTTTCTTCCAAATTCCTTTGAATTTTTATGCAATCATAGAATTCATTTAAAAAAAGGACATTTATATTCCTAACCTCCAAAGTAATGGTATTTGGAAGTAGAGCCCTTGGGGGGTAATTAGGTTTAGAAGTGGTTATAAGTGTGAAGTTCCCATGATGAGATGAGCGTCCTTATAAGAAAAGGAAGAGCATGAACTCTCTCCATCCCTCTTTCATCCCCCTCCTCTTCTCTCTGCTGTGTGGGGACAGTGTGAAAAGGCAGGCATCTGCAAACTATGAGGAGGATTCTCATTACATTCTCAACATGCTTCACACCCTGATCTCAGACTTCTCAGAGAAATGGATTTCCATTGTTTGTCACCCAGTTTATAGTATTTGTTTTGGCAAAGCCAACTGACAAATACAAGAGTTTTCTTTCCAGTTAGGGTGTTCTCAGCTGCAAGTGATAGAAAGCCTAATTAGGTGGGGCTTAAGCATTAAAGACATTTGTTACCCTCCCCCCGCCCCACCCCTTAAGAACTTCAGGGTTTCAGGGAACTCCAGGGCTTGATAACCTCACAAATCTATCAGGGGCCTGGGTTCCTTTATCTTTGCACTTCATTGTTCACACTGTGTTCCTACACATATGTAGGAATTCCTGCCTTTTCTCATGATCTCGAAATTGCTGCCACAGTTCTAGGTGTCATATTCAGACAATTTTTATTTATTTATTTATTTATTTATTTATTTATTTATTTTAAGATTTTATGTATTTATTTGACACAGAAGGAGAACCAGAGAGTACAAGTAGGGAGAACAGCAAAGGGAGAGGGAACAGCAGGCCCTCCACTGAGCCCGATGTGGGGTTCGATCCCAGCACCCCAGGATAGTGACATGAGGCCAAGGCAGCCACTTAATGACTGAGCCATATGGTCACCCCCAGATAACAACTTTTTGAGGCAGAAATGGTAATATGTGTGACATTCTCAGAGTGAGGAAACCTTTGCAGCCCTCTCTAGCATATTTATCGCTAATGTCTCACTATGCAAAATGTAGTCATAGACAATGAGATTGCCATGATTATCTTGCTTCAGTGAAGACTTGCCCTCTGGGCTGGGAAGAAGCCTACCCTTCTTGTAAAATTGATTGCTTTAGTTCTGTATTGCTAGAAAACAAATTACCCCCTGAATTTAGCAGCTTTAAAGAACAAACATTTATTATATCACACAGTTTGTGAGAGTTGGAATCTGGGAGTGGCTTAGCAGGGTGGTGGTGCCAGTTGAAGGTCTTTAATGAGGTTACAAAGAAGTTGTCAGCAAGCACATGAGAAAATGCTCCACATCACTGGCCATCAGGGAAATACAAATCAAAACCACAATGAGATCCCACCTCACACCAGTGAGAATGGGGAAAATTAACAAGGCAGGAAACCACAAATGTTGGAGAGGATGCGGAGAAAAGGGAACCCTCTTGCACTGTTGGTGGGAATGGGAACTGGAGCAGCCACTCTGGAAAACTGTGTGGAGGTTCTTCAAAGAGTTAAAAATAGACCTGCCCTACGACCCAGCAATTGCACTGCTGGGGATTTACCCAAAGATACAGATGCAATGAAACGCCGGGACACCTGCACCCCGATGTTTCTAGCAGCAATGTCCACAATAGCCAAACTGTGGAAGGAGCCTCGGTGTCCATCGAAAGATGAATGGATAAAGAAGATGTGGTTTATGTATCCAATGGAATATTCCTCAGCCATTAGAAACGACAAATACCCACCATTTGCTTCCACATGGATGGAACTGGAGGCTATTATGCTGGGTGAAATAAGTCAATCGGAGAAGGACAAACATTATATGGTCTCATTCATTTGGGGAATATAAAAAATAGTGAAAGGGAATAAATGGGGAAAGGAGAAAAAATTAGTGGGAAATATCAGGGAGGGAGACAGAACATGAGAGACTCCTAACTCTGGGAAATGAACTAGGGGTGGTGGAAGGGGAGGAGGGCGGGGGGGATGGGGGTGACTGGGTGACGGGCACTGAGGGGGGCACTTGATGGGATGAGCACGGGGTGTTATTCTATATGTTGGCAAATTGAACACCAATAAAAAAGAAATTTATAAAAAAACAGTTGTCAGACTGAGTGGCAGTAATCTGAAGGCTTGAGTATGACTGGAGTATCTGCATTCAGAATGACTCAGTAACATGGCTGTTGGGGGTGAGGGGAGCTCAGTTCCTGGTTGGCTTTGGCTGGGGTGTCGGCTCCTTGCTGGATGTTGGTGGGGTGTCAGGTCCATGCCATCTGAGCCTCTCCACATCTGGGCTGCTCATGCTTGGCAGCTAACTTCCCGGAGGGCAAGCATTGCGAGGGAGTGAGTAGTAAGCTGCACTGCCTTTAGCGACCTAGTACCCCAAGTCATGCACTGTCACTTCTACTTTATTCTATTCATCAGAAGTGAGTCACCATTAGGTTCTGTCTCTTACAGAAACAAGTATCAAAAAATTTGTGGATATATTTCAAAACCATCAGAGAAAAGTAAGTGCGGCAGCTCTTTCACAAGAGAAGAAATGAGGGTGGCTGATGAGACAATTGATTATTTTTTTTTACCTTCCATTCTTGGTTTGCTAGGTTTTTAAAGATTGTGTACACTTGAATTTTATCAAAAATCATTTCAATTATAGAAGCAAATGGAACTTTTTTCTCTTTTAATGTGTTGGATTATATTCTTAGATTTTTCTAATGCTGAAGCACCTTATTAGTAGTGGGATAAATCTTTATTGTCATTCTGTATTATTATTTTTTGTACATTGCTTATTTGATGTTGCACCTGTGTTCAAAGGTGAGATGCATTTCTTCTTTATTCTTCTATTGTCTTGTCAGGTTGTGGTATTAAAGATATGTTAACCTCATAAAATGATTTGGGAAGCCTTTCCTCTTTTTCTATTCTCTGAAAAATAAACCATGTCTAGCTGTCTCTCTTGCTCTCTCTCTTTTTGCTGTCCTTGCTTAGCCTTTTTTGGCTCCAGGGATATCTTTTAATTTGAAAATTTGTCTTTCTTAAGAGTGTGGTGTTTTCAACCACTGCCTTTTTTTCTCTCTAATAATCATATTTAGCTTCTCGTTTCACAAGGATCCCACAGTTACAGTCCCTCTGATTTATTTAGGGAACAGTTTTTCAGACTTTATTCTGCTAAAAATGTGACAGTTTCTGTGGAACTCTAGCCTAGTACTTTTGCAAAGTTTTAAGTAGGCATCCCTCCCTCTCAGTGCATGATTCCCTTTGGCTCCATGGATATCCTGACTCTACCCAAGGTGGCTGAGAGAGTTCTTGTTGGGAAGATGGTAACACACTTCTCTGGCAATTTTCTCCTGTTAGTGCTTGGACTCACTTATGAGCACTTGGTGCTGGTTTCTTCATAAAGGGGACCTCATTTGCTTTGTATACTACAGAAACCCTTCCCGATACCTGTTTTACTGGTGATACTCGTCCTTGATTTCTAGCACTTAATGGATTTATTCCTTTTACTCTTTGGAAATTTCAATGAGCTTTTGGGAGGAAGGATAATAAACCTTCGTGTTGTCCATCCAACCTGCCATTTAGACTACAAGTCTGTTGCTGCTACTTACTATGCACATAGAACTTGACCTCCACACAAGCATGTCCACAACTATGGTATTTAGAATCCATTATCTTTTAATATATACATTATAAAAATAACATATGCATACTATAGAAAACGTGGAAAATGCAAAAATGTGAAAAGAAGGAAAAAAGATCCATTGACCAAACACCTCAAAATAATGGCTTGTATCAGACCTGGTATTTTCTTGTAATTCTGTTAAATATTTGTAATCATACATATATTTTTGTATCTTTTTTTTTTTTTTTGAGAGAGAGTGAGAGAAAGAGCTTGAGCGGAGGGAAGGAGCAGAGGGAAAGGGACAAACAGACTCCATGCTGAGCACAGAGCCCTGTGTTAGGCTCGCTTCCAGAACCCTGAGATCATATCCTGAGCCAAAATCAAGAGTCATATACTTAACAGACTGAGCCACCCAGGTGACCCTGTATATCTTTTTTTATTTAGTGTTATACCAGAATTCTCTTTTAGTGCTATTGCTTGTTTTGTAATGATAGTGTCATTTTTGAAGTCACTGTTTTCATGATTCTAGTATCTAATTTTTAAAATCTAATGATGGTCTTTGATGTTGCTTATAGCATTCCATTTTTCTGTTTTTACAGGATTTTCTACTAGTCCTTGGGTTGTGCTTTCTATGAGCAATGATTGCTCACCTTTTCTCTTTCTATGATCTTTTCCATTATTTTCTTTGCTGTAGTGAATTTATATATACTTGATATGTTATTTTGTTGCTGAAGGCAGCCCTACCAAAGTGTTCTCTCACATCTGAATATAAGTGAGTCATCTCGATTCCCTTATCACTTATCTGAAACCTGAGAATTCGAGGACCGAGTGCTGGTGTTCCAAATACTTTCAGAAGCCTGGTTCTGATCTTTAGTGAATGAGTCGTGATCTTTCTTCTATAATTTAAAGCCCTGTAATGGGATTAATTACATCTAAACAGCGGCATTTCTTACTCCCTTCAGTAATTTCCTTAAGCTTCACATCCTTCTCGACTCAGGCTATAGCACTTCAGCAGAGCCACTTCTTGCACTTCCCCCAGCTCTCCCCAGAAGCTGTTCACACTCTTCTCTGGCTCCTTTTTTTTTTTTTTAATAATAGGATTTTTTTAAAATATAAAATTGACATACCATAAAATTCTTCATTTTTAGGCATACAATTCGTTGTTTTTTAGTATATTCACAGAGCTGTGCAACCATCAGCACTAATTTTAGCACTTTTCCTTATCCCCCAAAGAAACCCCCCACCCATTAGTAATCCTTCCTCATTGTCTTCCTCCTCCCTCATCCCCTACTTTCCTGGGAATTGCCAATCTACTTTCTATTGATTTGCCTGTTTGGGACACTACATATATGTGGAATCATACTGTATGTGACCTCTTGTCACTTAGCACGATATTTCAAGGTTTATCCATGTACTATTTATTTCTTTATTTGAGAGAGAGAGGAGAGAGAAAAAGAGAGAGAGAAAAAGAGAGAGAGAGGGAAAGAGAGAGAGAGAGAGAGAGAGAGAAAGGGAGAGAGAGAGAGAGAGAGAGGGGAGAGAGAAGAGAGAGAGGGCGAGAGAGAAGGGGCAGAAGGGAGAGGGAGAGAGAGAACTTAAGTAGGCTCTATGCCCAGCATGGAGCCCCTACAAGGTTCGATCTCACGACCTCAAGATCATGACTTGAGCCAAAATCAAGAGGTAGATGCTTAACTGACTAAGCCACCCAGGTGCCCCTATCCATCGACTTTTTAAAAATTGTGGTAAGAATCCTTAATATGAGAGCTACATCCTTAACAAAATTCTAAATGTATGATATGGTATTGTCTATAGACACGAGGTTGTGCAGCAGATATCTAGAACTTATTCATCCTTTACAATTGAAAATTTATACACATTGATTAGCGACTCCCCATTTCCTCCTCCCCACTGGCACCCACCATTCTATTCTTTGTTTCTATGAGTTCTATTGTATTAGATTCTTCATAGAAGTGGAATCATGCAACATTTGTCCTTCTGTGACTGGCTTATTGAACTTAGCATAATGTCCTTAAGTTTCACCCATTTGTCACATATTACAGGATTTCTCTCTTTTTTAAAGCTGAATAATATTTCATGGTACTTATATACCACATTTTCCTTATTCAGGTTGTTTCTTTATTCTGTTGTGGGGATAGGCCACATTTCGCATCATCAGTTAATGAACGTTGGGGTTGTTTCTACTTTTTTGGCTATTATGAATAATGCTGCTATGTCTCAGGGGTTTTAAGAGGGGGAATATCTCATGAGTTTTGATACAGACATTCTTTGATGGGGTATGGAAGGGGATGGGTGGTGGGAATCTCCTTAGACTTCTCTGCCCTGTGCTCTCACTCTAACAATGAATTTGCCTTCTTCTCCTTTGCTTTCTTTCTTTTTGTTTTATTTGTTTTAAGATTTTATTTATTATTTGATGGAGAGAGAAAGAGAGAGACAGAAAGAGCAACAAGCAGGGGGAGTGGCAGGGATAGGAAGAGGGAGAAGCAGGCTCCCCGTGGAGCAGGGAGCCTGATGTGGGGCTCGATCCCAGGACTCTGAGATCATGACCTGAGCTGAAGGTAGATGCTTAACCCACTGAGCCACCCAGATGCCCCTGCTTTGTTTGATTTTTTTTTTGAGAGAGAGAGAGAGAAAGAGAGAGAGAGAGAGAGAGAGAGAGTGAGAGCACGAGGTGGAGGTAGCGGCTGAGGGTTAGGGAGAGAGACAATCTTAAGCAGGTTCCATGCCCAGTATAGAGCAAGATGTGAGACTCAATCTCACGACCTTGAAATCATGATCTGAGCCAAAATCAAGAGTCAGATGCTTAATGAGCATCTGAGCATCTGAGCCATCCAGGCACCCTGCTCCTTTGCTTTCTGTTCCAGCAAATCCTTGTTTGTCACTGAGCTATTTGTCTGTGCCTCACAAGGGACTGCTCTGCAGAGCCCTCTATGTGTTCTATCAAGAAAAACAAGAATGGTGAGCCACCATTCTTTGTTACTAGCCAGACACTGGCTTGGGCAAAGGAGTTCTCCCTTCTACAAGAGTTTGCTGCATTTCTTGTTCCATACTGCTCCCCTCTGTCCCAAATAACCTCTCCTCAACTGAGTAGGAGTCACAAGAATATTTAGGATTTCATGTATTTACCTTCTTCCTCCCTCTCACTTTCCACTGTTCTAGAATGGAGAGTTAGGAGTTCATCCAAATGACATTATTTATTGGTCTGTTTCTTGCCCTGACTACCACTTTTCAAGCATTATTATATGAAATTGGCCTTCTCTCTATGCATTGCTTTTTTCCTTCTGTTTGTAATCTTTTTTTTTTTTTCATTTTATTAGTTTTAAGAGGAGGGAGAGACATTTTGTGATTTGGCTTTTTTTTTCAGAAAGTCTTCAAGTGATTCTCCAAAAACTGTTATAAATTATTTATTTAATTGCTATTTAATAGTCCATGGTTCAATGTGACATGATTTATTCCAGAATTCCCTTATTTTTGGACATTAGGTTGTTTCCCTTTTTGGCTATTATAAATAATGCTTGGAGGAGCAAATTTTCCATAAATCTTTTTGTTTCGAGATCATTTTCTTAGGCTAAACTGCCAGATGTGTAATTATCTGACCAAAGAATAAGATGGTTTTTAAGTTACTTGAAACATCTATGCAAAATTATGTCCCTAAAAGATTTCTCATTTGCACTCCCAACAGTATGGGTTACATGACTCTCTGATTGAATTTTTGCTCTTATTTAAACAAAACAAATCAATGAAACATGTAACTAACTTCTTGTTAGAATTTATGGAACTATGAGTTAGAAAAAGCATAAAATTCGTTGTAACTGCCTTACAAGGCATAAAGGTGTGACAATGCTATTATTTTGTTTTGTATATCTGCCTACTTTTTGGTGGCTAGTCTTTATTTCAATGAAAACAGTAGAAAGATACATGTTGGATCAGCATGATCCACCAAGTTTGGGTATACGTAAGTAGATTTTTCAGAATCTTGACTTCAGCTAGGTCACTTTTTGTTCTGAACAGTTTTATTAGGGTAGACATACATATTGAAACATATAGTATAGTGCATATTTTAAAGTGCTTAATTTGGTACATTTGACATATGTATATGCCCATGAAACCATCAGCACAATCAAGACAAAGAATATTTCCATAATTTCTAAGTTTCTTCTTGGTCTTGTATTCTTTCCAGGTCTTTCCAGCACTCCCACCCCTCATCTGCTTTTTTTGTCACTGAAGATTAGTTTGAATTTAGTAGAGTTAAATAAATGAAATCATAAATTACATGCTCTTTTTTTTTTTTGTCTGGCTCTTTCAATCAGTGTAACTATTTTGAGAGTCATTTATATTGTCATGTTTCCAGTTTGAGGACATTACCAAAGAGTTGCTATGAACATTTCTGTACAAGACTTTGCATGGACATAGGCTTTCTCTTCTTTAGGGTAAATACTTAAAAGTGAAAAGTCTGGGTCATATGGTAGGTATATGCTTAATTTCCAATAAGCTGCCAAACTGTTATCCAAAGTGTCTATGCCATGTCACATCCTACCAGCAGGGTATGAGAGCTCCATTTCTTCCACATCATCACCAACACTTGGTATGTCAGTTTTTTTGAGTTCAGACATTCTGATTCTAATGGGTGGGTAGTGGCATCCCATTGTGATTTTAACTTGCATTTCCAACTGGGTTATTTGGTGCTTTATGGATGCCTAGTGATACAGTGGAACTGTTGTGTCCCTTTATATAGTTTTGTGATGCTGGATACATTATTCGATCTCTCTGTGCCTTGGTTTATTTATCTAAAAATATATAGATGAAGAAAACTGTACCATATACTTCAAAAAAGTTGTTATTAAAATTCATGGACATTGCAAATGTAAAATGCTTTGCAAATTACATAAGTAATAGATATTATCATTATGATGGTTAAATTGCTGCATGATTTTGGGCAAATCACTTCAACTTATTTGAGGATTACTTTCCAGTTCTGTAAATTGAGGCTAAATAAGGTGACCTCTAAGTTTCCTTCAAGTACAAAAATGTTCTTGTCTAAAAATATACTGATGTTCCAATACCACATATATATATAACACATTTATGGAAAAGTACTCCTTAATGTGGAAAAAATGATAGCAAAACATTAAAAAAATGCAAACTTTATAATTTCTTATTATCTTAGCTACGCCATATTTTAGAATTTTAACACAGATTTCTATTTTCTGTGTCTTATGTGGAGGTGGTTACTAATAAGACCTTCCTTCATCTCTGTAACTACTCTGATCCAGAGAGAAAGAAATTTTAGTATTCATACACAAGTTCATCCTCTATTCCAAATATATGGAATTCAAAATATTCAAAATAATGTGGTCATTTCACTAAATATCATGCAGTTTAAGGCATTTTTGTGAAGTTTAAAAAACTTTATCTGCTGGGGCACCTGGGTGGCTCAGTGGTTGAGTGTCTGCCTTGGCTCAGATTGCGCTCCCCATGTCCCGGGATTACATCAGGCTCCCCCCAGGGAACCTGCTTCTCCCTCTGCCTAGGTCTCTGCCTCTCTGTGTGTCTCTCATGAATAAATGAAATCTTTAAAAACAAAACAAAACTCTGCCTGCTTATTCAGATCAAGAGCCAGGCCAAATTTTGGGATGATAAAAGGTCTAGGAATCACTTCTATCTGGATTTGCATATAAATGAAATCATTTAAAGGAACACCTAATTGGAATTGGGATCAAGGGAACTGTGCTATGAAACTATTGGAGGATTCGAGGTTCCCTATTTTAATAATGTTCTGCCAAACATCTGTTTTATTGCTTAAAATCACGTAAACAAATAATAAGAGATTTGATAGAATAGCATCTCAAAGTTGCTTTTTAAATTATTTAGAGATTTAAGGATATAACTTGTTGTATCTAATGTATTTCTTAGCAATTGACCTAAACATGTTAATTCCCTCATAATTTCAATGACTTCATTATATTTTGATGCAGTTTAACTGCTCGGTTTGAAATATACTCACAGTGACATGTTTTTTCTTTAAGTCTTCCTGAGTACATTATGATTTGTCCATATTCCATAGAGTTCAACAGTCATCTATTAGATTGGAGAGAACAGTAGCAAGCAGGAGCCAATTCCTTCCTTCATATTCTCCAGTATTTAGCAGTTGAAAGCTGACAAAGTTAAACCAGTGGCCTCCCATTTCTGCATAAGAATTCTGTTTTCCAATATTTTATTTCATCATTTCACTGTCTTATTTTAGTTTCATTATTCCCATTTCCGGGCTTGATATTATTGGATTTGTTTTTACAACAGTTGTAGAATTACAATGATAGCTCCAGTTTTTCTCCCTGACTGTATTCACACCCTTGGCCATCTCATTGTGAGTGGGGTGACTGTTCATCCCTCAATAAGCAACTCAGCCAGCTAACTTTCTTTGGTTAGTGGGATGTTAGCTGACCTGACTGACACAAGCCAAGTCTTGAAGAAGGTGTCTGTGGCTTGCTAACACTGTGGACATCACCACGAGAATATCTTTGGGCTAGCCTGCTGGAGGATGTGAGAAAGTGGGCACAGCCAGAGTCACCCTGCTTATGCCCAGTCACCTGGATCAGGCAATGGCCAGCTGACCCCCAGTTGTGTGAACTGGTCCAGCAAAGGTTGGCAGAACTGCTAAACCAATCCTCAAATCACCCCAGATGCATGAGCAATAAACACAACATTCTCTCCAGCAATGCAGTGTTATTGTCACAATAGACAAGGACACACTACCAAGTCCTATCCTTAAGCAACTTCTCTTCACATATATAATATTAAAAAAAAAAAAAACAACTAAAGAGACTATTTGGAGTGGCTGAGCATCTGCCTTTGCTCAGGTCATGATCCCGGGGTCCTGGGACTGAGTCCCACATCAGGCTCCCTGCATAAAGCCTGCTTCCCCCCTGCCTGTGTCTCTGCCTCTCTCTCCATGGCTCTCATGAATAAATAAATAAAAACCTTTTTTAAAAAAAAAATAATAATAACCCTTAAACAGACTATAAGGGTAGAACAGTCTAGAACAAAAAGGTATGGATATCTTTTGGTCAAATTTTGCAAGTATGCCAGGAATCTCCTATGCTGTTGATGGTGAATGAGAAAAAGTTTTATACCCACATTGTTTGACAAGATGGATTGATTAATACCATCAGAACTTCATTAGGATAAAAAGGATAAAAGCCAGTGACAAGTCTGATGCTTTTCTGACTTAAATAAATTCAGGTAGGTGTCCTTAAAGAAAAATTGGAGTTTATTGTTTGTTTGAAGTGCAGTTAGGTGATATAGTTACAAGGCATTGGTTCTCAACCCTGGCTGCATATCAGAAGCACAAGAGGAGGGTTCCAAAAATACCCATGTTCAAGCCCATCCCAGACCCCCTGCACCGGCATGTCTGGGAATGAGGCCCAGGTTTATACATTGTTTAACAGCCCTTCAGGTTTTCTAATATGCAGGCCAGGCTGGCAGATATTACCCTAAGAGGAATGATTGCATTATATAAGAGATAATGCTAAACATTTCATTCTGACCTCAAAAAGTAGGTTTCTTACAAGAGTAGGCTTCTACCCTTTTTTTGCAAAAAAAGGTAGTGGTCGGTCAGTTCTTTGGTGACAAGGTACAGAGCAGAATGATTTAAAGACTTGAAACATATGGACACTGGAAGGTCTTCCAGAGTAGTTAGAGCTCACTGTCTTGTGAACATTGTTGGCATGTAGGTTTTATTTAAGTTTTATTTAAATTCAACTTAGTTAACATATAGTGTAATATTAGTTTCAGGTGGACAATATAGTGATTCAGCTTCCATACATCACCTGGCACTCATCACAAGTGCCACTCCTTAATCCCCATCACCTATTTCCCCCCCCACCTCTCCTTTGGGAACCATCAGTGTGTTCTCTAGAGTGAAAAGTCTGTTTCTTAGTTGGCCTCTTTCTCTCTCTCTCTTTTTTTTTTTTTGTTTCCACATATGAGTGAAATCATACAGTATATGTCTTTCTCTGACTGACTTACTTCACTTAGCATAATACTCTCTAGCTCCATCCACAGCATTGCAAGTGGCAAGATTTTTTTTCCTTAGATATTATTTGAGAGAGGGAGAGAGCACCAGCAGGAGAAGGGGGCAGAGGGAGTGGGAGAAGCAAGTTCTCTGCTGAGCAGGGAGCTTGATGCGGGGCTCAATCCCAGGACCCCAGGAGCATGACCTGAAGTGAAGGCAGACACTTAACTGAATGAGCCACCCAGGCGCCCCAAGATTTCATTGCTGAGTAATATTCCATTATGTGTGCATATCTGCTCATTTGTTAATTGGATTGTTTGTTTTGAGGGTGTTGAGTTTTAGAACTTCTTCATATAGTTTGGCTATTAACCCTTTATCAGATTGTCATTTGTAAATATCTTCTCCCATTCTGTAGTTTGCCTTTTAGTTTTTTTTTTTATTGTTTCCTTCCCTTTGCAAAAGCTTTCTATTTTGATGAAGTCACAAGAGTTATCTTGCTTTTGTTTCCCTTGTGTCAGGAGACATTTCTAGAAAGAAGTTGCTGCAGCTGATATCACAGAAGTTACTGCCTGTATCCTCCTCTAGGATTTTGATTTCATGTCTCACATTTAGGTCTTTCATCTATTTTGAATTTATTTTTGTGTATGCTGTAAGAAAGTAGTCCAGTTTCATTCTATTGCATGTGGCTGTCCAGTTTTCCCAGAAGCATTAGTTGAAGAGACTTTTTCCTACTGGATATTCTTCTCTTCTTTGTCAAAGATTAACTGACCATACAGTTGTAGGTTCATTTCTGTGTTTTCTCTTCTGTTCCATTGATCTCTATATCTATTTTTGTGCCAGAACCATACTGTTTTGATCACTATAGCTTTGTCATATAACTTGAAGTCCGGGATTGGCATCCTCCAGCTTTACTTTTCTTTTTCATATTGCTTTGGCTATTTAGGATCTTCTGTGGTTGCATACACATTTTAGGATTGTTTATTCTAGTTCTGTGAGAAATGTTCTTGGTATTTGATAGGTATTACATTAAATGTTTAGGTTGTTTTGGCTAGTATATTGTTCTTCCAACCCATGAAGATAGAATGTCTTTCCATTTCTTTGTGTCATCTTGAATTTCTTTCATCAATGTTTTATACTTTTCAGAGTAAAGGTCTTTCTTTCACCTCCTTGGTTAGGTTTATTCATAGGTTTCTTATGGTTTTTGGTGCAATTGTAAATGGGATTGACTCCTCAATTTCTCTTTGTGTTGTCAGCATATGTTTTGATCTAATAATTTCTACCTGTCTTGTTCAGTGTAGCACACAGTTCAATAATCTTGTAACTTTCAAAAGCTTTTCATTAACAATTGCTCCTTAAGCCCCTCAGTCTCCTTCCCCCAAGAATGTACTAACCAAAGCTGAAGCAAAGAAAAGTATAGTGCTTCTATAAATCAAAAACTCCCACAAAGATTATGGGTTTGGAAAATGGTAATTATGATTTCTGCCTCCATAGCAAGTTGAACTACTGTTTGAATACTTTAAGTGGTAATATTGCTTGCTAGCATAAGAATTCTAGTTTTTTTAAAAAAAGATTTTATTTATTAATGAGAGACACAGAGAGGCAGAGACACAGGCAGAGGGAAAAGCAGGCTCCCTGCAGGGAGCCCGACGTGGGACTCTATCCCAGGTCCCCAGAATCAGGTCCTGGGCTGAAGGCACGGGCTGAAGCCTGTGCTAAACCGCTGAGCCACCCAGGCTGCCCAAGAATTCTAGTTTTAAGTTCAGATAGGTTTAGATTCAAAATCTGGTTTTATCACTAATTTTGGTTTTGTCATTTTAAAAATGGAGATAATAGTTAATGGTCAGTTGCTCATGAGGTTGCTGAATGTATTAAATAACATGTCGCAGAAAAGTGTCCTTCACAGTTCTTGGCAGACAGTAGTACTCAATACATGTTATCTATAATAATGATAATAGTTATTTTAATTACTATTATATCATAAGGCAATCATTCTATTTTATATTGCTTGGCAGCTCTGTACGATATTTAGGCCATTATATATTTTCTCAGAACTTCCAGTGACTGCAGTCATATTCTGAAGTACTGGGTGTTAGGACATTGACATATGAATTTGAGGCAGGAGCACAATTAAGCCCATAACAAAAAGCTTTGGAATCTTCTCCCAGAGTATGAAACCAGAGCATAGTGACCAAGGACAGAACACAGCTAGAGCTGATTCATTGAGGTAGGGTTTCTTTGAGCGTCTTTCCATTAGTACCCAGGGCTGCCCTGACTTGACTTCTGTCCTTCGTGAGACTTGGTCCTTTGCTTTCTCTTTTTTTATGAGCAATCCCCATTCCACGTGATGCACTCTTTTCTTTTCCCTTTAAGCTAGCCAGAGTTAATTTCTATTGTTTGCAATAAAAAAAACAAAACTAAACAAAAAAAAAACCTCTGACACATACCCTGAAGTTTGTTCCCCAAGTGTGGACTCTAGACAACTTGTGCCGAAAGGTGGCATCACCCTTTGGAAGTCCTTGTGACCAGAACCAACAAATTCCCAATTTGAGTTGGACCAAAGAAAACTCCCTATATCCCTGGGTGGCGCAGCGGTTTAGCGCCTGCCTTTGGCCCAGGGCGTGATCCCGGAGACCCGGGATCGAATCCCACGTCGGGCTCCCCGTGCATGGAGCCTGCTTCTCCTCTGCCTGTGTCTCTGCCTCTCTCTCTGTGTGTCTCTCATGAATAAATAAATAAAATCTTTAAAAAAAAAAAAAGAAAACTCCCTAATTGTGTATGTGTGCAGATATTTTACTTTATGAGTGAATTAAATTACTATATGCTTAATAATAATTTGTTCAAAGAATATATGCTGGGAAAGGATTAGGAGAAAGTGCTCTTTTTTAAAAAAAATTCTATTTATCACTGAAAAACCTTATTTTTTTTGGTTTAGTTAACAATTGTGAAAGTTCCCTTATGAAGACCAGGAAAAAAGTTGGGCTAAACGGACAGAACACAAATTCTCTGGTAAGAAATGTGTTGCTTGGTAATAAAAGGTTTCGAGTGAAAGTCAAACCCATAATGCTTGATTTACAGGGTGGCTCTGACAAAGACTACTATTTATACTCAATGTTCATCCTCTATCTCCCCTTTTTATGGTATTAGACTATTTTAGTTGGGTCCATGGCCACCCGGAATAAAGGTGACATCTTCCAGCCTCTCTTGCAGCCAGTTGTGGCCATATGACTATAGCTATTGGATGAGTTACATGGACAGTTTTATGGTTTGTACCCTCCCCTTCTCTTTTATTCCTTGCCATGACTAAT